>NC_080394.1:27594098-27879455 GCF_028751815.1 Salvia miltiorrhiza | reverse complement strand
ACTAAAATTCTTAAAGATCATCATTCGATTTTTGTTATAATTATTCCATTAGGAGATAAACTTGAAATAGGATTCACACTTATCAATAGTTTTTCAAACTTGTATATATAATTGGTTTTCAGACGCAAAGAAGGAGCACAAAGTTTTTATATTTTCTTTTCGCCAGTTATAAGTTTTTCTTTGTTTCGGGTTATATGCATTTATGTTTCATCAAAATATTTTCAAAGCAAGGTTAAGGTGAGGGATTATATGCTTGTGGTTATATTCATGTATGTTTTTATATGCTCTTATTTCATGTTTGATTATACTTGCTCAGCCATGTAGAAATACATGTTCAGCCATGTAGAAATACATGTTCAGAATATTAGCCATGTTGAAATACATGTTCAGCCATGTAGAAATACATGTTCAGAAATTCAGCCATGTTGAAATACATGTTCAGGGGCTTTCAGTTCGCCCATCAGATTATCAGTATATGTGTATGACAATGTGAATTATTTGAATGTTTAAGCGTATGTGAATATGTGCATGGTTCCTCACTGAGTATATTAATTGTAATACCCGGGCTTTTGATGACGTGTTTAGTTGCTTGAGTTTGAGTAATTAGGGTATCCTTTGTTTGATTACTTGTACAGAGATGAGGAGTTATATGAAGTTTTCTTGTTTTTTTTAAAAGATGTTGAGATGTTCTTTTGATGATGTTTGGATGATGTGGGATTTTATATCCGTAATTGAGTTTGAGTATTTGAATAATTCGAGATAATTATTTGAATGAGAACGGTGAACTCGGAAGTGAAATCTGAGTCCGTTAAGACGTTTTTGAAATTTTTGACTTTTTGACGATGAATAGTAAAAATACTGCTATTTCGTCTGTTTGTCGACTTTCAAAATCTTACGTGCACGTCGTCGAGAAATATTCTTAGTTTTTCGATACGAGTCCAATAATGAAAGTTTTTATTTTTGGACGACGAGTGAATAGTAAATCGGGATTTCTCGATAAACGAACCGAGCTCGTTTATCAGAATTTCGAGAACGGGCATGCGTTTTCTATATTTATATAGAATTACGAGTGTAATGAAAGTGAGTAGGAGTTGAGAGGGCGAGTAACGAAGAGTATGGGTAGTTAGTCGTTAAGACGAGACGAGACGAGACGAAACGAGATATTTAACGACTAAATATCTAACCTACCCTACCCCTAACCACCCCCAACCGCCCAAACCCCTTTCCCCTCACTTACTTACGGCTGTTAGCAGCCAACACCCCTCACTTTTAATTTTTAATTATCTCACACACACTAAACACACACACAACTCACGCATATCTCCATTGTTGAGGAGTTGGAGCTTTTGAGCTCCGTTTTGAGCGAGAAGACGAGCCCCGATCATCTTTTCGAACACGTATCTAAGTAGGTAAGATCTCTACCTACGTTTTGATGGTTTTCTTTTCGATTTTCGTCGACGTCGAAAAACGTCGATTCTCGACTTTATTTTGAAACGACGTCGGATCGTCGTGAAATTTTAGTATGTTGTTCTTGGGTAGATGTTGAGCATGTTTAATGAAGGGAGTAAGAACGGAACGAACCGTAGCTATGAAACCCATGAGGGCAGCCCCGTTTTTCACATATTAGCTTGTCTTTCGATTTTTGTTTGATCGTTTTGACTTGATATTTGTGCTTAAGGGTATGCTAGAATCGATATATATTAAATTCGTATTTTTCCAAGCACGAAAATTGTACTCCCTCCGTCCACAATTTAAAGCCCCACTTTGATGTGGGCACGGAGACTAAGAAAGCTGAAAATGGTGATGTGGATGAAATAAAAGGGTAGTTGACTAAAGTGATAAAGTAGTTGACTAAAGTGTTAAAGGTGTTGTGTGGTGGGTCCACTAGTGATAAAGTGTAATAAATATAGAATATAAAAATAATAAAGGTGTTGTAAGGTGGGTCCATTGGTGGCAAATGGTAGTAATTTTAAATAAAGAGGGAGGGTAAAAAGGTACAAAAAGCAGAATAGGGCTTTAAATTGTGGACAAAAATTTAAGGGGAAGTAGGGCTTTAAATTGTGGACGGAGGGAGTATAAGTTTTTAGAGTATGATTATTTAAATTCGTGAAGTTTGGGACGTTGCATAATGAATATTATTGCGTATATGTGTTCTACGATATCACATGAGCATGCTAATTGATTTACAATTTATGGATGATAATTGTTGAACGAAATTAAAACTGGAATTCTGTAAAAATTTTACAGCAGTTTCAAGCTTATGTTTCGATGAGTTTTCATTGCTTGATGGCTCTGAAATTTTAGTATGTTTATCTATGATATGTGTATTTCGTCGCTGCAAAATTTCATGTCTTTTGGATGATGTTTGGTATTTTAAAGATATTTTGAAAAAATCCTTGACAGAATCTGTCAACTGTTGGTAGACTTCACAAAAACGTTTATATCTATTAATCCATGAAGGATTTTGCATCACCGTTTTTTTTAAACGAAACTAGACTTCAATACTTTTCTAAAAACATAAGATTTCGATTTTTATGACCTCTGAAACAGAGCAGTTTATTATTTCAAAAATGCCCTATTCTGCTGTCATATTT
Organism: Salvia miltiorrhiza; assembly: GCF_028751815.1. Taxonomy (NCBI): domain Eukaryota; kingdom Viridiplantae; phylum Streptophyta; class Magnoliopsida; order Lamiales; family Lamiaceae; genus Salvia; species Salvia miltiorrhiza. The sequence continues at coordinate 27,876,861 of NC_080394.1, read as the reverse complement.
GTCCAACAGTAAAAGTGTATGAGTTTCATTGTTTATTTGGCAGATCATATGAACGTTTTCTCTTGTGAAATTTTAACCAAATCTTCAAGGATACCTTTAGTTTTGGATTATTAAATTTGATGGAATTTTATTAAGGTTTGCCTTGGTTTCTAATGGCCTAAACAAAATTGGCAGAAACTGTCAATCTTTGACAGCCTGCACTAAAAGAGCAATATCTCCAAAAACCTTTAACCTTTTTGGTTAACTACCATTTTTAGAGTGAACTACACTTCATGAAGTTTTTGAGATCAATTGGTATGAGAGTTTATGATGATTGAGTTGGTTGTTATGAATTTTTAAAGATGACACAAAAACAACAAAACTTTCTAGAAAACAACTTGATTATATTTGTTTTGATGGATGATACGATATGACTAAATGGTGTGAGTTGTGAGAGTTATGATTAACGCACATAAATGTTGGTATCTGACACTCGAACAATTGGTGTCGAGTATAAATGATAGTTTACTGATAAAGAGTTTTGATTATTTTGAATTGTTTGGTTTGCGTTGAAAAGATGTCAAGATGTTAAGTTTTGAGTCGAGAGACGAGTTCACGTAGTGAGATTCACGCGTTGAAATCTCGTGGCTGACATTATATATGAATAGGTCATGCCGAAATTTTTAGTGAAATTAGAATTTGAGCATAGTCAATTCTTGTTGACCCGTGACTCAAATACATGCCTAATGGAAAGTTTAACTTTCTAATCGGTTAATTAGACGAGATGAGAGCGAATAGATCTGCTAAGAAAGTGGACTTTTCGATGTGTTAAATATTTCTTTTAATTGAAGCGCTGCTAATTATAACATAAGGATGTTATAATTAATGAGTAATGACGAGAGATAATAATTGTTATATTGATTAACAATCAAGAGAGATGAACATTAGAGATACTAATGTTTCATAAAAGAGATTAGATTATTAATCGAGGTTTCTTTTATAACTTCTCACCAATTCTTCATAACGATGAAGGTCCTTTTGGGAAGTAACGACTTGAGGGAGAGAGTGACGTTACTCATTGATACAGAGACACAACGAGGTGGGCATTACTTTTACTACGTATATAGAGATCCCCTGCTTGTCGTAGGCCTCTTATACGAATGAATGCATGAGATGATTTAACTGTTAATTTCAGTTTTATATATCTATCAAACGAGTTTAATGCTACCTTTGAGCAAGTTATTTCATGACAAAATCTTTGAGTTAAAGTTATTTCAAGTATTGTCTTGCCATAAAATGTTTAAATTTTAGTATGATATCTATCTGCTTTGGCTTTGCCAATGATGCAATCGAATTCGGGTCCTGAGCAGTTGATAGCTATCCTGCCAGGGCTAGTGTACACCAGTGACCGTGAGTCATCTAGCGGGTTGGCCGGTCAAGTGACTGTGAGAGGTGGCCACCTCTCCGGCACACAGTTTCAGATATGATAGATTACAAAAGAACTTAGTCTGATCAGACGAACTTTAAGAATCACAAATGAACTTAGTAAGCTTGGGCCTTTTTAGCGAAAAACTCCCTTGCTGTACTGTTTATGATGGCATGACAATTTACAGTTTTGAAGCATGTATTTTTATACCTAGGCATACGTGCCCACTGAGTGCTTTTGTACTCAGCCCTGCATATGTTTTCTAAATGTGCAGGTTGAGCTGATGTGATGATGGTGCTGCAATGAGCGGAGTCTCCTGGGTTGTTAATAAATAGTTAACCTGTCTAGAATATGTCTTCATACATATGTCTAGCTACTTTCCGCTGCAAGATGTTGTTGATGTTATAGTATGTTATGTCATACTTTGAGTCTTAAGAGAATGGTTTCATACGATGTATAACTTGATTAATGATATTAATTAAGTTTTATGCTGTCTTTCATAGACTGTTTTCAATTGAGTATTAATGAATAAAAATGACGAGTTTTATTAAGATGAGTAAGTTTTACGGCTATAAATGACGCCCCTTTTCTTCCCCTTCTTCTTTAACCCCATCCCTAGTCGTGGATCACTCGGCCTAACTATCCATAGTTAGGGCGGGCTGTGACAGAGTGGTATCAGAGCGAAGGTTAAGCTCTGAATTAGAAGTCTTGAGTTTAGTCTAGAATGAGTCACTAGACTAATAGTTATTAACAACCGTGAGCTCAGCGCACCATCACACCAGGCTCAACGAGGTATGTAAAATTTCAAAGTTTATTTGACGTTAAATTTTGAAGAGCACGATGTTGAGGTTATATGATGAGTTATGATGTTATGCTTTGAAGATGCATAGTTTGAGTTTGAGGATGACAACATGATTAATAATGAGTTATTATGTTGTAAGAGCATATGTTGATGTTACATGATGAATCATGAGAGCGTTTGTATCGTATGATGTTATATGATTGAGGATGCATAATTATGAGTTATGATGTGATGTATTTGAGATGTTTTGTGATGAGAATTGTTTGAGCAGTTGTGATAAGTCACGATGATTTAGATGAAGGAATCTAATGTCATTGTTAAGAGAGATTTTTTTACTAAGTAGAAGGATGAAATGAGAACTTAGAGCTAAAGCTTGAGAGAATTAGCAATTGCTTTAAGTACTTGTTGGTTTGAGTTATGAGTTTGAGTTATGAGCTTGAGTATAATAGCATGATTAATGATGAGTTATTAGCATGCTGCAATGAGATATTGTACGATATGTTGAGTTGTTTGGTGACGCGAGTTTTGCTCACGCAACCTTAATGGTACTTGAGGAGGTATCATGAGCCATAGTCTTTGGAGATGGCTTTGAGAGAGAATTGTTGAGTTGTCTTACTGAGTCACGATGATTTAGATTAAGGGATCTAATATCATTGTTTAGAGAGGTTACCTACTATGTAAAGATGGGACGAGATGAGAATTTAGATGTTTTGAGCTTAAGTTTTAAGATAACAGTACTACTTAATAGGAGTTTTGCTAAGTTATGTTTTGTTTATTTCTGTTGCTGGAGCCAAGTAGAGTTAGTTCCTAGAGTCACCTTTAAGTTCTCCTTATAGGTTGGCCAGGACTGTTGGCACTGCACGAAAGTGGACTGTTGTGAGATCGAACTCAGGAAAGATCGGATACGAGGACGAGGCGTACAGTATGTGGTACATAGATACCCTAGCAAATTTTCAAACACATGTTCATAGACTATGAAAGGATGAAAGCCTTATGGTTGTTACTAGACTGGATGGCATCGTGCACCTAGTCCCCGTGCTACCAATCGAGTGGTAGGATTGAGCAAGGAAGAAAGCCACTCAATATGATGGGACATGTTGTCTTGAGCATTGGACCCACAGGAGATGAGATTTGTTACAGATACCCAGATTTTCTATGCGGATCTACTGACCGGATGCTTGTTTTCTACCAGGGACTCTAGAAGAGTGTAGTAGATATCGAGTCGATCCTTGAGTATCAGTTACCAAAGATGATAAAATGATAAACGATAATGAGGATGAGAAGTAGCCGAGGAGGGCTAGAGTTGATGAGGATGAGAAGAGAAGTCGATGTAGGCTAGAGCTAAGGATGATCTTGAGAGTATGCGCGGTACACCCTCGTTTTTGATTAGTTGCAATTACATTGCGATGTATATAACTTACTTAGGAGATACTGGTACTTGAGATTTTGACATGATGATAGATAAGCATGCGAATATAGTACCCTACTGATGTTAAGTAGATGGATGTTCCTAGTGTGCTAAAGTAGCAACTAGATGAGTTACTGGTAGCAATTACCGTAGGAGGTCCAGACCGAGACATAGTACTATTAATGGTGTCGGTTTAGAAGGGACATTACGATAGATACTATGGTTTTTGTAGGGTTTAAATAACCCCTTTATGTAAGCCCTCTAAAAATAGGCATTCTACTGATGGATATATTAGGTTGACCAGAGTGGTCTTTTTGTTAGCATTTCGTGAGTGCTTATTGCCTTACAGATGAATGTTAAGGTGACCGTGAGGGTTTTCCTTAAAGTTGAGTTAGTAAATTGAACTTGAGTTTTGAGGATGCTTAGAGCGTTGGTCGAGTTGAGTTTTCCTTTTGTGATTTCAAAAATGCCTCAAAGATGTCATCAAGAGTGTGATGTGAAGGACAGGCGGGATAATACTCCGCCACCACCACCGCAACATGAGAGGAGAGTAAAAAAATATTGAACTTTCGAAACAAGAGTCTAGAACATAGGACCCTGAGTTTAAGCTTTTAGCTTGCTGGTGTGAACTTAAGTTTTGTTATGTATAGTATGTTGAGGGTTTAGAAGACACAGAATTTCCAAGTTCGGGATAGTATATCCCGTGTGACTGGGGAGTGATTATGTTGGACCTGGCCAGTCCGCATGATCCAAATCTCAGTAGACGTGTTTTGGGTTTATAAACCCACGTGTTTCAACTTTCTGTTGAAAAGCCAGATGGGTTCTTACTCTAGGTCATTTTTGTTCGACCTGGTAGTTACTTCATTCCACCCTCTGGTCATTCATTTGAGTCTCTTGAACAATTTGTTTTGATGTCATTCTAGGGTTGAACCCTTACAACTTTTGAGTTATCCTAGTAGATTCTTTTGATGTATAAGACCAGTGAGAGGCACGTCAGAGGACTTTAACACCCGAGCAACTGGTAAACTACACCTGAGAACAATTGAAGACTACTCTTGAGAAGTATGTACCGAGGAGTACAGTAAGCAGCGAGAGGCTGATTATCGAAGTTTGATGCAAGGAAAGAAATCGGTTGTAGAGTATAATCGAGAATTCTGTGAGCTAACACGTTCGCTCATCAGAAGATGGATAATGATGAAGAGATGTCTGAGTTTTAAGTGCTGGTTTAAGGCAGGACTTTAAGGTAGTATGGGCAAGTTATTGGATGCACCAGTTAGAATCCTGTTTAATACAGGAGCTTCGCATTCTTTAATTGGTTGAAGCATGTTACCTTCAAACTCGAACCAAAACAAGCTAGTCCCGAGTTGAGAGTAATCACTCCTGTAGGAAGAGCTACTACAGTTTCTCACATGATTTCTAACTTAGAGCTTGAGTTAGGATTCCTAAAGATGAAAGCAAGAACCTTGCACTTAATGCTTATGTGGAACGTAGACATTATTCTAAGGATGGAATGGTTAGCAGAGAACTTTGGCCCGATTGATTGTAAGAAGAGACAGATAACTTTCCAACCACCTGGGAAGGAACAAACATGTTTTCACGACATTGATAGAAAGAAGAGAATTTCAATCATTTCGACACTTCAGGCATCGAAATTGGTAAAGAAGAAAGGAGCACAAGCTTACCTAGTTTACTTGAATGATGAAGGAGAATCAAGTAAAAACTTTGAGGATGTAGTAGTGGTAAGGGAATATAGAGATGTATTTCCCGAGGTCTTACCAGGATTGCCACCAACAAGACAGTTGGAGTTCACTATCGACCTAGAACCTGGATCAGCACTAGTGTCGAAGGCACCCTATAGAATGGTGCCTAAGGAGCTACAAGAGCTGAAGATTCAGCTACAAGAATTGCTCGAGTTAGGTTTTATTAGACATAGTGTATCCCTGTGGGGAGCACCAGTCCTTTTTGTCAAAAAGAAGGATGGCACGTTGAGAATGTGCATAGATTATCGAGAGCTGAATAAATCGACACTCAAGAACAAATATCCTTTGCCGAGGATAGATGACTTGTTTGATCAATTACGAGGAGCGCATTTTTCTTGAAAGTTGACTTGAGATCATATTACCACCAGTTCAAATTTTGACAGAATGATATACCTAAGACAGCTTTTCAAATGAGGTATGAGCACTATGAGTTCATAGTTATGCCATTCGGTTTGACGAAGGCACCAGTAGTTTTCATGGATCACATGAATTGAGTTTTCATCAATAACTGGATAAATTTGTCCTAGTTTTCATAGATGATATTCTCATCTATTCGAAGAATGAGCAGGAGCTCCAAAACATTTGAAAACGATGTTGGAAACACTAAGAGTTGAGAAGCTTTTTGCCAAATTCACCAAGTGCGAGTTTTGGTTGAACAAAGTAACTTTACTAGGACATGTTATATCATCTGAAGGAATTAAAGTTGGCCCCGTCAAGGTACAAGCTGTACATGAGTGGAGATCACCAACTACGCCTAACAAGATTCTCAACTTTTTAGGCTTAGCAGGATACTATCAGAGGTTTATTGAAGGATTTTCCACGATAGCAAAACCGATGACACAATTACTTAGAAAATAAGCTAAATACAATTGGAAAGAAGAGTGTGAAAAGAGTTTTTAAGAGCTTAAAGGAAATTGACTACAGCACCAGTGCTGATAGTCCTAGAAATGGATAAAGAGTATACCATCTACGCAGATGCGTTAGAGAGTGGGCTAGGATGTGTTTTGATGCAAGAAGAAAGAGTTATAGTCTATGCATCACGACAACTTAGACCCCACGAGATAAATTATCCAACGCATGATTTAGAGCTTGCAGCCGTTGTGCATGCCCTGAAAATTTGGAGACATCATCTCTACGGAGTTAGATGTGAGATTTTCACGAACCACAAAACTTTGAAATACTTTTTCGAGCATAAGGATATTAACACGAGGCAAAGGTGATGGCTCGAATTAGTAAAGGATGTTAACTGCGACATTAATTATCACCCTGGCACGGCCAATGTAGTAGCCGATGCATTGAGCCGAAAGGTCTCGTCAAAGTTAGGATGTCTTCTCACGAGAGAGGATGAGCTTATAAAGGACTTTGACAAGATGAAGATAGAGATGATAAAACCACCAGGGACGATAGCGAGTATTGTTGCGACGATGCCTAGTTTGAGGAAAATGGTGATTGAAGCACAAGGAAAGATGAGACAATGAACAAGTTACGAGAAAGGATAAGAGCAGGAGATCTCAAGAGTTACCAAAAAAGCATCATACAATGCTATCTTATTTGAGGGGAGAATATGCATTCCCCGCGATGATGAACTTAAGAATACGATCATGAGTGAGACTCATGACACGCCTTACACCGCCCACCCAGGAGGCACAAAGATGTATCAGGTTGTAAAAAAAATAGATTTTTGTGGGACGGAATGAAATGAGACATAGCTTCGTTTGTAGAGCGATGCTTAGCTTGTCAGCAAGTGAAAGCATTACACCAACGACCATATGGGAAGTTAAAACCGTTGGAGATTCCCGAGTGGAAATGGGATCACATAGCGATGGATTTTGTGACAGCTTTACCCAAAAGTCAAAGAGGAAATACAAGCAATTTGGGTGATTGTAGATCGACTAACAAAATCTGCACATTTCTTACCGATCCTAATCGCGTATGGACCAGATAAGTTAGCACAATTGTACGTTCGTGAGATTATAAGATTGCATTGAGTACCGGTGTAGATCACCTCAGAAAGAGAAAATAAATAATTTACATCACAGTTTTTGGATGAGTTACAGAAAGAGTTGGGTACAAGGATGAATTTTAGCATAGCAGGCGATAGAAGATATGATAAGGAACTACTATCCTTGATAGAGGAGTAAATCGGGAGAATGTGTTGCCACTAATTGAGTTTGCCTATAAGATGTGAGACAAAGTTTCGAGATAGGAGACAAAGTTTTCTTGAAGGTTTCACCCTCAAAGGGGATGAATAGATTTGGAGTTAAAAGGACAGCTTAGACCTAGAGTTATAAGTCCTTACGAGACATTGCAAAAGATAGGTCCAATAGCAGTATAGGTTGGCTTTGCCACCTAGCTTTGGAAATGTGCATAACGCGTTTCACGTGTCACAATTGAGAGGATATATATTTTCGACCCAAACCATGTGGTTTACTAAGAAGAAATGATCTTAGAACCAGACTTGAGTTATGAAGAGAGACCTCAGATGATGCTAAATCATAAAATTCGGCAATTGAGTAATAAGTCGATTGCATTGGATAAGGTCCAATGGAGATATGATACGTTAGAAAGAAGTGGAAAGAGAGCTTGAGGATAAGATGTGAGAGAACTACTCGAAACATTTACAAGAGGTACAAATTTCGGGACGAAATTTATTTTAAGGGGGAGGGTATGTAATACCCGGGCTTTTGATGACGTGTTTAGTTGCTTGAGTTTGAGTAATTAGGGTATCCTTTGTTTGATTACTTGTACAGAGATGAGGAGTTATATGAAGTTTTCTTGTTTTTTTTTAAAAGATGTTGAGATGTTCTTTTGATGATGTTTGGATGATGTGGGATTTTATATCCGTAATTGAGTTTGAGTATTTGAATAATTCGAGATAATTATTTGAATGAGAACGGTGAACTCGGAAGTGAAATCTGAGTCCGTTAAGACGTTTTTGAAATTTTTGACTTTTTGACGATGAATAGTAAAAATACTGCTATTTCGTCTGTTTGTCGACTTTCAAAATCTTACGTGCACGTCGTCGAGAAATATTCTTAGTTTTTCGATACGAGTCCAATAATGAAAGTTTTTATTTTTGGACGACGAGTGAATAGTAAATTCGGGATTTCTCGATAAACGAACCGAGCTCGTTTATCAGAATTTCGAGAACGGGCATGCGTTTTCTATATTTATATAGAATTACGAGTGTAATGAAAGTGAGTAGGAGTTGAGAGGGCGAGTAACGAAGAGTATGAGTAGTTAGTCGTTAAGACGAGACGAGACGAGACAAAACGAGATATTTAACGACTAAATATCTAACCTACCCTACCCCTAACCACCCCCCAACCGCCCAAACCCCTTTCCCCTCACTTACTTACGGCTGTTAGCAGCCAACACCCCTCACTTTTAATTTTTAATTATCTCACACACACTAAACACACACACAACTCACGCATATCTCCATTGTTGAGGAGTTGGAGCTTTTGAGCTCCGTTTTGAGCGAGAAGACGAGCCCCGATCATCTTTTCGAACACGTATCTAAGTAGGTAAGATCTCTACCTACGTTTTGATGGTTTTCTTTTCGATTTTCGTCGACGTCGAAAAACGTCGATTCTCGACTTTATTTTGAAACGACGTCGGATCGTCGTGAAATTTTAGTATGTTGTTCTTGGGTAGATGTTGAGCATGTTTAATGAAGGGAGTAAGAACGGAACGAACCGTAGCTATGAAACCCATGAGGGCAGCCCCGTTTTTCACATATTAGCTTGTCTTTCGATTTTTGTTTGATCGTTTTGACTTGATATTTGTGCTTAAGGGTATGCTAGAATCGATATATATTAAATTCGTATTTTTCCAAGCACGAAAATTGTATAAGTTTTTAGAGTATGATTATTTAAATTCGTGAAGTTTGGGACGTTGCATAATGAATATTATTGCGTATATGTGTTCTACGATATCACATGAGCATGCTAATTGATTTACAATTTATGGATGATAATTGTTGAACGAAATTAAAACTGGAATTCTGTAAAAATTTACAGCAGTTTCAAGCTTATGTTTCGATGAGTTTTCATTGCTTGATGGCTCTGAAATTTTAGTATGTTTATCTATGATATGTGTATTTCGTCGCTGCAAAATTTCATGTCTTTTGGATGATGTTTGGTATTTTAAAGATATTTTGAAAAAATCCTTGACAGAATCTGTCAACTGTTGGTAGACTTCACAAAAACGTTTATATCTATTAATCCATGAAGGATTTTGCATCACCGTTTTTTTTAAACGAAACTAGACTTCAATACTTTTCTAAAAACATAATATTTCGATTTTTATGACCTCTGAAACAGAGCAGTTTATTATTTCAAAAATGCCCTGTTCTGCTGTCATATTTTTCCAACAGTAAAAGTGTATGAGTTTCATTGTTTATTTGGCAGATCATATGAACGTTTTCTCTTGTGAAATTTTAACCAAATCTTCAAGGATACCTTTAGTTTTGGCTGATTAAATTTGATGGAATTTTATTAAGGTTTGCCTTGGTTTCTAATGGCCTAAACAAAATTGGCAGAAACTGTCAATCTTTGACAGCCTGCACTAAAAGAGCAATATCTCCAAAAACCTTTAACCTTTTTGGTTAACTACCATTTTTAGAGTGAACTACACTTCATGGAGTTTTTGATATCAATTGGTATGAGAGTTTATGATGATTGAGTTGGTTGTTATGAATTTTTAAAGATGACACAAAAACAGCAAAACTTTCTAGAAAATAACTTGATTATATTTGTTTTGATGGATGATACGATATGACTAAATGGTGTGAGTTGTGAGAGTTATGATTAACGCACATAAATGTTGGTATCTGACACTCGAACAATTGGTGTCGAGTATAAATGATAGTTTACTGATAAAGAGTTTTGATGATTTTGAATTGTTTGGTTTGCGTTGAAAAGATGTCAAGATGTTAAGTTTTGAGTCGAGAGACGAGTTCACGTAGTGAGATTCACGCGTTGAAATCTCGTGGCTGACATTATATATGAATAGGTCATGTCGAAATTTTTAGTGAAATTAGAATTTGAGCATAGTCGATTCTTGTTGACCCGTGACTCAAATACATGCCTAATGGAAAGTTTAACTTTCTAATTGGTTAATTAGACGAGATGAGAGCGAATAGATCTGCTAAGAAAGTGGACTTTTCGATGTGTTAAATATTTCTTTTAATTGAAGCGCTGCTAATTATAACATAAGGATGTTATAATTAATGAGTAATGACGAGAGATAATAATTGTTATATTGATTAACAATCAAGAGAGATGAACATTAGAGATACTAATGTTTCATAAAAGAAATTAGATTATTAATCGAGGTTTCTTTTATAACTTCTCACCAATTCTTCATAACGATGAAGGTCCTTTTGGGAAGTAACGACTTGAGGGAGAGAGTGACGTTACTCATTGATACAGAGACACAACGAGGTGGGCATTACTTTTACTATACGTATATAGAGATCCCCTGCGTGTCGTAGGCCTCTTATACGAATGAATGCATGAGATGATCTAACTGTTAATTTCAGTTTCATATATATCAAATGAGTTTAAATGTTACGTTCAAGCAAGTTATTTCATGACAAAATCTTTGAGTTAAAGTTATTTCAACTATTGTCTTGCCATAAAATGTTTCAATTTTAGTATGATATCTATCTGCTTTGGCTTTGCCAATGATGCAATCGAATTCGGGTCCTGAGCAGTTGATAGCTATCCTGCCAGGGCTAGTGTACACCAGTGACCGTGAGTCATCTAGCGGGTTGGCCGGTCAAGTGACCGTGAGAGGTGGCCACCTCTCCGGCACACAGTTTCAGATATGATAGATTACAAAAGAACTTAGTCTGATCAGACGAACTTTAAGAATCACAAATGAACTTAGTAAGCTTGGGCCTTTTTAGCGAAAAACTCCCTTGCTGTACTGTTTATGATGGCATGACAATTTACAGTTTTGAAGCATGTATTTTTTATACCTAGGCATACGTGCCCACTGAGTGCTTTTGTACTCAGCCCTGCATATGTTTTCTAAATGTGCAGGTTGAGCTGATGTGATGATGGTGCTGCAATGAGCGGAGTCTCCAGGGTTGTTAATAAATAGTTAACCTGTCTAGAATATGTCTTCATACATATGTCTAGCTACTTTCCGCTGCAAGATGTTGTTGATGTTATAGTATGTTATGTCATACTTTGAGTCTTAAGAGAATGGTTTCATACGATGTATAACTTGATTAATGATATTAATTAAGTTTTATGCTGTCTTTCATAGACTGTTTTCAATTGAGTATTAATGAATAAAAATGACGAGTTTTATTAAGATGAGTAAGTTTTACGGCTATAAATGACGCCCCTTTTCTTCCCCTTCTTCTTTAACCCCATCCCTAGTCGTGGATCACTCGGCCTAACTATCCATAGTTAGGGCGGGCTGTGACAAATTAGGATTTAGAAAAATAAGTCACTAACTCGTTTGGTTTTTAGTAAAGGATTATGTAGGATAATTTGTAACCAAGATATTTAGCGTGGATAATGACAGATTATTAATACTGAGTTGGTGTTTGCTATCATGGCTAAATACAAAATATCATGGTTTAAGTTAATCCTAGAGGGGGAGGTGGTATTATTAATCCTAAGAAATCTGGATTAATAATATTGGGTCGTGGGATTAAACCGGATCATCCGCATTATTACTAAATAATACCAAATACTAGACTGATCTGTACTAAATTAGTTAATACAGTGTATTAGCCAATATCAAACACGCATGACTAATATATACTATCTTTCGATTAGGTCAAAATTAAATTCGATCAGTTTGATGGGGCAATACGATTTTTAAACACCCCCTAGTCATCTAAAATTTTATTAAAAAAATTGAACCGATAGACAATTATTTTAAAATTAACCGAAAATTGATCGATTCAATCTATTTTAAATCTGTTTGATCGGCCGATACTTTGTACACCCCGTAGTCACATGTCCATTTGTTAGCCCATTGCACTTTTCAGATTGGAGAATATTTTTTTAGTTTGTTATTGTCATATTGTCAAAATAGCGGTGGGATTTTATGCTTATTTTATATGATTTCCGATTATTATTTTTTTTATAAAAAAAGTCTCACTTTCCACAAGTTTCTGATCAGTCTGCTTCACACAGATTTTATTTAGACAATGTGCATGAGAACAAACAAATTTGAATGTCAAATATTAGGTACCAAACGTGTTTGGAATTTTAAATGGGGTCAAACGATGTAGTGTACTTTTCTTAATTGTTTGGATGGCACCCACTAGCTACTACACTCCCATTTTGTCACAAGTTGTATTCTTCTTTAAAAAAAAAGTGAGATGCTTGTTTGAATATAGCCTGCAAGAGTACTACTAAGGGATGTTAATTACAACTTAATAAGGCTAGCTGCATTAGTAACGTTAGAAACAATATATCCGCGTGACCATGTTAGTAATTACAACATTATATTGAAAGTTTAAGCTCGCTATTTTTTTATATAATAAACAATGTATCTGCGTGGCCATTTTGAAGAAGGAAATATAAATTTTGACCACTAATTTGAAAAATATAAAATCTGACCATTTTTTACGTTTTAGGACTGTTTTGCCCTTAATTAGGGCGGACCGAATTCGATTTTGCGCGCGGGTTAGGTACACTTGACACCAAAAATACGAACATAAAAAAAATCAAATAAATTGGTACACTTGACACTATTAGTGTCAAAACTGCCATGCACGAATGGTACCGGTGACCATATTAGTGCCAATAATGTCATATACTTGTGCTGATACATTGTCTTGTCTTATATAGATGAGTGCAGTTATATGGCCATTTTGAACATTTCCCTGTAGGGTTTGGATTCTCCATTTACAGTTAAATTCCCCATTTAGGATTTACATTCTCCATTTAAGGTTTAGATTCCTCATTTAGGGTTTAATCATCGAATGATACTTTTGACATTAATATTACTATTTGTGCCAAAAGTATCAATTTACTTGGTCTTTTTTAATTTATATTGGTACTTTTGACACTAATATTGTCACGACCGGTCCTAATTAAGGATAATTAAGCCGGGGAAACCGTGACTAATGGAGGGAGATTAGAAACGGGGTAGAAAGGGAATAATTAAACAAAGAAGAATCACATTTCATAATTTAACAAAAGGAATATTTATAATATAACAGAAGTTTAGTCGTATAGACTCAAATAACTAGTAAGTTCAGATATCTCTGACTTAGCCAAATAAACATAAAACTTCTGAGTACGCAGCGGAATATGATTCTGATTACATGTATGAAGACATGTAACCCTAGAGTTCATTAATACATAATAAGACAAAAGAATCCCGCTCGTCACTTCATCACCATCTGCAGCTGCTCAACCTACACATTTAGAAATATATGCAGGGCTTGAGTACAAAAGTACTCAGTGGGCACGTATGCCTAAGTATAAAAATACATGCTTCAAAACTGTAAATTGTCATGCCATCATAAACAGTACAGCAAGGGAGTTTTTCGCTAAAAGGCCCAAGCTTACTAAATTCATTTGTGATTCTTAAAGTTCGACTGCAGTCTAAGTTCTGTAATCTATCATATCTGGAACTGTGTGCCGGAGAGGTGGCCACCTCTCACGGTCACTTGACCGGCCAACCCGCTAGATGACTCACGGTCACTGGTGTACACTAGCCCTGGCAGGATAGCTATCAACTGCTCAAGACCCGAATTCGATTACATGATAAAAGCCACATCAGATAGATATCATACTGAAATTTAAATATTTTATGGCAAGACAATATTTGAAATAACTTCAATTAATTTAGTCATGAAATAACTTGCTTGAAGGTAACATTTAAACTCATTTGATATATATATGAAAGTAATGCCCACCTGATAGCAAAGTTTTGCTAAGGTACTCTAACTCCTTGTGTAGTTCTTACTCTTGCGCTTGACCTTAATCACGAGAATATAACGTAAGACTTTAAATCGAGGGAAAATTCTCAATTAAATGAGAATGCGTAATTAAACTATGCATGAATCTCGTATGCATGAACTATTATTCTGAGATAATAATCAGGGAATTTCTATTGTTAATCCTGGCTATCGGATTTAACAAAAGCTAAGTTTCGTCTCATGAAACCGGATAATTAATTAAAATTAATCTATTCTCTTCAGGATGTTCTAATCCGTCGATTAAATAAATCCCGCTCCTCGTAGTCGATAGAAAATAATTAAATACTTCAGCTTATTCGCTTTATAAACTCATTATCAACCGGGCTTAATAATGAGAATTTGAAATGTTATGAGTTCGAATAATTAAAAGGCTCAACATAAGGTAGCCCAATAATTAATTAAGTAGAAATGGGCCTGGATAGCTAAAATGAAAGGTCCAATTGAAATAATTCATTGGGCTTAGTAATTAAATAAATCTTGGCCCAAATGATTAAATAATGAATAGTTGGGCTCAAATAAATAAATCATGTAAGGCCCAACTAAATAAAATTTCAGTCCATAATTTAAAATTAGCCCAAGAATAGAATGAATTATTCTGAGCTTAAAATTAAATAAAACTCGGCTTTAATCGAGGTGTGATCTCGTAAAAATTATCGGGCTTTTCAAAATTTAATAAATAATTGAAAACATTTCTCTTGAGTTAAGAACACCAACAATATTCTTACTCGTCTTTCTTTAATAATTGGATTTATAATTAAAACCAATTAAATACTTTTATTGCAATTAAAAATACAATTTCATGTCATGTTTAGCATATAATAAGTAATTTTACTTAAAATATGCACATAATAATAATACAATATTATTATTATTATATAAATCATCTTTTGAGAAAAATAATTAATTAAACTAAATAAATAGTCTAATTAATAAGTATCCATTTTTCTTTGAACTGCAGCACAATTAAATAATAAGGTAGCCCATTTCTTATTAAAAATCGGCCCAAGACTCGGCCCAAAATAAATAAATAACACGGCCCAGATGATTTAATTCGGCCCAAAATAGGTGCCCAAAATAATTAAAAGCCCAAGTAAAATAAATGAAGAGGCCCAAAACTAAAAATTTTCGGCCCAACTGAAAAAAAAACAAGGCCCAATCAAATAAAATTTGAGAGCCCAACTCTCTTTCTCTCCCAACAACTCTCGGTCCATCCCTTTTCTCTCTCAAGGACCGATCTCTCTCTCTTTCTCCTCAAACCAGTCGAGACTTCACCCTCAAACTCACGCCTCCCTCTCTCTTTCCTCTTCTCGCTCAGCCTTCTTCAATCGGCTGAGAGCGGCGCCGCCTCCGGCGCGCCGCCTCACCGTTGCCTCCTCCCCTCACTTCTCGGTTCCCTCTCTCCCTCTCTGGATTTTCAGATCGGCCGAGCTCTTTCTCTCTATATTTCTTCCTCTCGTTCCAGCCGAGGCGCCGCCGTCGCCGCTCCGAAATCCGGCGAGTCAGCCGCTGCTGCTGTGCGATTTCCGGCGAACAAAGGCCTGCTCACAGTTGCCCATTGCTGCGTCGTCGGCTGCCTTCGAGATTTCCGCCGCCTCCGTCGATTTCCCCGAGCCCCGACGCCGCTGCTGCTACTGGAATCTTCGGCGACGTTGTCGCCTCAAGCCAGCGTTGCTCCGGCCTGGAATCGCCACCGCCGTCTTGCACCGAGCCGTTGCTGCTGGATGCGGGCGATGGGTATGCCGCCGCTTCGCACGAGTCCGGCGAGCAGGGGGTCTGTCGTTGCTGCTATTTCCGGAGTCGAAGGCTCGAACCACGCCTCCAACTACAGCTGCTGTTTCGCCGGGTCGCGGCTTGGAGTTCTATCGCCGGACGTCGCCGCTTGGGAGCGCCACCGTCAGCCGCTGCTGTTAACAGCAAGAATCCGGCAGTCGACTCTTCCGGAGCCACCGTCGCTGTGAGTCGCAGAGCTCCGACAGTCCAGTACCACTCATCCTAAAGCTAAGTTCTCTAGTCTCGTTTGTTTTCGTTGCGTATTAGAAATCAATATGCATAAAGACTCCTTCAGGAGAAAATCTGAATTCAATTATCTAATAGTGAGCGTGCTATGGATATATTCGTTCATCTATTAGTGACAATGGTGAGCTAAAGTGGTTCCTTTCTATTTGTTTGTAGAATCACATTACAAATGTATAACTGATCATGATCATGCTTTGATATGAATGTTTTCTGGAATGGTTGATTGAGATAGTGAATTACCTCACTTGTTTTCAACTGCTTGGTTGTTGCTTGAGGTATATGAACTGGAATGGCTTAAGGATTTGGCAGCAATAATTGAAGTCTTCCTTCGATAATTGCAGGTGGAACAACAAGATGGTGGGGTGATGATTAATAGAGGATTGGCAAAGTATAGTGGTAGGCAAGAAGTGGGGAACAAAATTAATGGAAAGAAAAAGAGAAGAAAAGAAAGGAAAAAAAAATGTAGAGGAAAATTATTGATGTATTTTCTCTGTCTCGGTGATTCGGTAACTATAAAGTGGATCGCGTGCTCATATTTGTTTGTACTGTTTATTTAAATAAATCTCGTTAAAATCGATAAGTTATAAAATGAATCTAAATTAAATCCGTAGATTTAATTCGTTCATTGATCTGATATCTAAATTAAATCCGCAGATTTAATTAACTCACGAGTCTGAAATAATCCACAACTTGAGTAAGAATAAAATCTAATTCCATCTCGCTTAAATAAATAACGTGACTTTGCTAAGTCAGTTATAACTCTGAAATAATATCATTGACTGCTTTAACAATATAAATTCAGGATCATAAGCTGAATTCATATCAGGATAATAACCGTTTTCATTCACTGATGAACAAAAATAAACACTCATTACTGGATTTAAAAATATATAAAAGAGCGGGTCACTACATACTACCCCTCTTAACAAAAATTTCGTCCCGAAATTTGCATATTTCTTCTAAAACAGTTCGGGGTATTTCTCCTTCATTTTGTCTTCAAGCTCCCACGTGGCTTCCTCTTGTCCGTGGTGTCTCCATAAGACTTTCACTGATGTGATTGCCTTATTCCTGAGTTGTTGTACTTTTCGATCTAGAATGGCCTCTGGTCTCTCTTCATAACTCAAGTCTGGGCAAAGGATCATCTCTTCTTGGTGGATTATGTGCTTTGGATCGAAAACGTATTTTCTGAGTTGTGATACGTGGAAAACATTGTGAACGTTTCCAAAACTTGGCGGTAACGCCAACCTATAGGCTACTGGGCCTATTCTCTCCAAAATCTCATAAGGTCCTACGAATCGGGGCCTAAGTTTTCCCTTGACACCAAACCTAGTTATCCCCTTGGTAGGAGATACCTTTAGGAAGACCTTGTCTCTTATTTCAAAACATAACTCAGTTCGACGTGTATCAGCGTAAGATTTCTGTCTATCTTGTGCCTCCTTTATTCGCCCTCTGATTTGGCGGACTATCTCAACCATCTCATTGACCATGTCTGGTCCTAAAACTTTTCTCTCACCCACTTCATCCCAGTAAAGCGGTGATCTACATTTTCTTCCATATAATGCCTCATATGGTGCCATATCGATAGTCGCCTGGTAACTGTTATTATAGGCAAATTCAATCAACGGCAGCACTGCTTCCCAACTTCCACCTCTATCTAACACCACTGTTCTCAACATATCTTCGAGGGTCTGAATTGTCCTTTCAGACTGCCCATCTGTCTGCGGGTGGAAGGCGGTGCTGAAATTTAACCTCGTGCCTAACTCCTTTTGTAAGCTCATCCAAAATCTAGAAGTAAATTTTGAGTCTCGGTCTGAAGTGATCGACACTGGTACACCGTGTAAGCGTACAATCTCTCGAACATACAACTGAGCTAGCTTGTCTGATCCATGTGTGATCGGTATTGGTATAAAATGAGCACATTTTGTGAGTCGATCCACTATTACCCAAATGGCAGTGTTTCCTTTCTTTGTTTTGGGCAAACTGGTCACAAAATCCATTGCTATGTGCTCCCACTTCCATTCTGGAATTTCCAACGGTTGTAATTTTCCATATGGCCTTTGATGTAAGGCCTTCACCTGTTGGCATGCTAGGCATTTTTCCACAAATGACGCTATGTCTCTCTTCATTCCTTCCCACCAAAAGTGTTTCTTTAGGTCCTGATACATCTTAGTACTGCCTGGGTGGGCAGTATAAGGGGTATCGTGAGCCTCACTCATGATTTTATCCTTAAGCTCATCATCGTGGGGGATGCATATTCTTCCTTCAAAGAGGATAACATTATCTGATGCTTCTTGATAATTCTTGACGCCTCCTTTTCTTACTGCTTCCCGTAGTTTTTCCATCTTCCCGTCTTTTCTTTGTGCTTCTCCGATCATCTTCCTCAAGTTAGGTACTGTTGCCACAACGCTTGCTATCGTCCCTGGTGGTTTAACCACTTCTATGCTCATTTTGCTAAATTCCCTTATGAGCACCGTCTCTCGAGTGATGAGAGCTCCCAATTTAGATTGGGTCTTACGACTCAATGCATCAGCCACTACGTTGGCCTTGCCTGGGTGGTAGTTAATACCGCAGTCATAGTCTTTCACTAGTTCGAGCCATCTCCTCTGTCTCATGTTGAGGTCCTTTTGCTCGAAAAAGTATTTCAGGCTTTTATGATCTGTGAATATTTCACACCTAACTCCATATAGGTGGTGCCTCCAAATCTTCAGCGCATGCACCACTGCAGCTAACTCCAGATCATGAGTCGGGTAATTCAGTTCATGTGGCCTAAGCTGTCGTGACGCATATGCTATCACTCTTCCTTCTTGCATCAGCACGCAACCAAGTCCATTTTTGGACGCGTCTGTGTAGATCATGTATTCCTTATCAGCTGTTGGGACGGCTAACACTGGTGCCGTAGTTAACTTCTCCTTAAGTTCTTGGAAGCTCTTCTCGCACTCCTCTGTCCAATAAAATTTTATTCCCTTCCTGAGTAGTTGCGTCATTGGCCTTGCAATTTTGGAAAATCCTTCCATAAACCTCCTATAGTAACCTGCCAATCCTAAGAAACTTCTTATCTCATTAGGGTTAGTAGGCGATTTCCATTCGCGCACTGCTTGCACTTTTTCAGGGTCCACTTTAATCCCTTCTGATGATACAATATGTCCTAAAAACGTGACTTCGCTGAGCCAAAACTCACACTTGCTGAATTTGGCATAAAGGCGCTCTGTCCTCAACGTTTCTAGAACAATTCTCAGATGTTCCTCATGGTCTTTATCGTTCTTCGAGTAGATCAGGATGTCATCTATGAATACCAAGACAAATTTGTCTAAATACGGATGGAACACTCGATTCATGAGGTCCATGAACACGGCTGGCGCATTAGTTAGCCCGAATGGCACAACTACAAATTCGTAGTGACCATACCTAGTTCGAAATGCCGTCTTAGGTACGTCTTCTGGTCGAATCTTCAGCTGGTGATAACCAGACCGCAAATCAATCTTCGAGAACACGCTTGCTCCCTTGAGCTGGTCGAAGAGGTCATCTATCCTTGGTAAAGGATATTTGTTCTTCAGTGTCACTTTGTTCAGTTCCCTATAGTCTATGCACATTCTCAATGTGCCATCCTTTTTCTTCACAAAAAGTACAGGTGCACCCCAAGGTGATACACTTGGCCTAATGAATCCAAGTTCCAAAAGTTCTTGCAGTTGTATCTTGAGTTCTTCCAACTCTTTAGGAGCCATCCGGTATGGTGCCTTCGAAATGGGAGCTGCCCCGGGCTCCAAATCAATGGTAAACTCAATTGGTCTATCCGGTGGTGGCCCTGGCAGAATCTCTGGAAATACATCTGAAAAGTCCCGTACAATTGCTACATCTTCTATACTCTTTTCAGTACCCAGTTCTCCGTGCAAGTATACGAGGTAAGCTGGGTATCCCTTCTTCATCATTTTCGTTGTTTGTAGGGCGGAGATGATCATCTTTCTTCTTCCCATACTAATTCCGTGGAAATGTGACGGCTCCCTTCCTGGGGGTCGAAACGATATCCGTCTTTCGTTACAAAGGATGGTGGCATAGTTCTCGGCTAGCCAGTCCATTCCTAGGATTATGTCCACATCTCCCATCGGTATAACATAAGAGTTGTTCACTACAATCTTGTGTGACCCTATGTTCAGTTCTAGGTTCAAGCACACATGATCTACTGTCGTCATCCCTCCTATAGGTGATGATATACTCAACTCCTGGTCAGCTCTTTCCATTTTAAGTTTTAATGTATCAACACATGTACTTTGAAATGAAAGTATGCGATGCGCTCGTATCAAATAGAAGTACAACAGGAGTATTGAGTAGCATGCCCATACCTGCCAGGTTTCCCTGGTTGTTCTCGGGCTGCTTCTGCCTCATAGCATAGGCTCTAGCATGACGAGGTTTTTCATGTTGTTTCTGTTGTCGCTGCTGTTGTTGGCGGGCCTGTTGCTGATATGGTTGTTGAGGTTGGGGTTGGTACTGTAGCTGTTGGTGCTGTTGTGGCTGCTGATACTGTGGTTGCTGCCTTGGGTATGATTGGGGCAAAGCTTGAATTGCTCGCAGAGGTGGAGCCTGGATAGGTGGGTTTGGCCTTGAACCCGTTCCATGTTGCTTATTCGGGCACCGGTTTGCATAGTGCCCCTTCTGGTTACAGATATAGCAACTATCACTGCCGGCCTTACAGATTCCCACATGATTTTTGTTACATTTGGGACAATGTGGGGCCCTCTGTTGGTCATTTCCCATCTGTTTCGGTGCACTCTGGCCTCCATAGCCCTGTGACTGGAAAACCCGTCCCTGCCATGGCCTCTTCTCACCTTGGTTCGGGTTACTGTTGTCCCATCTCCTCTTTCCTCTAAAATTTTGATTATGATTCTGATCATGTGAAGGTGCTGGCGTAGGTACAGTTGCAGGTCTTTCTCCTGGCATGGCTGCTTCAATGTCTAATGCTCGGCTGAGCGACTCAGTGTAAGACAATCCTCCGTGGCTTGCCAAAGCCATCCTAATTTCGTGCCTCAGACCGGCACAAAACTTTTCAGCCATCTTCTCATCTGTGTCAACTTGTTCCGGTGCATATCTAGACATATCGCAGAACATCCTGTCGTATTGAGTTACCGACATCTTCCCTTGTTTCAGATTGTAAAATTCAGCTTCCTTTTTCTTGCGGTAGCTCTTGGGTATATACTTGTCATATATACCGGCTTTGAATTGTTCCCAGGTCAGATTTTCTAACTGCTCTGCTGTCATTGTTTTCATCCTTGCTTCCCACCAGAAATCAGCTGACCCAGTCAACTGAAAGGACATACAAGTCAGGCGTTCTTGGTCGGTGCAACGCAGGAAGTTGAAAATGCGTTCAATAGCGCGAACCCAAGTTTCAGCTTCTGCCGGGTCTCCTGTCCCGTTGAAGGTAGGTGGGTTCTGTCGCAAGAATAATTCTTCAATCCGTCGTTCTGGCTGAACAGGTGGTTGAACTATTTCGGGTTCTGGTTCTGGCCCTGTTTCTGGGCCTCTTCTTTCATTTCGGGGAATCCTACCCCCGCCTCTTGGTCGTCCTCGTTTTGGCGGCATTCTATTAGGTCAAAACACAAGTTGTCATCGTATTAAAACACAATAAGGACATACTATCATTTCTATAGTTACTCCTTAACTCATCGAGTTCTGCTCCTACTAAAACTTGAGCGAACATATAAATAAAACATAGCGGAACGACTTGCCGCGAAAAACCAATAAGGTCACCATATATAACATAGGGAACATTGCCCCAATGAGGACTTTACATCATCATAAAAGTCTAGATTCAAAGACCTATCTAAGTACCACACATGATGAACTGGCTACCTAGTGAAGCCATCACAAAAAGTACTCAGTCACGGATCGCCCCAAGGTTTCGCGTCTCCGTACTAATACTAGTCAAAATAACTAAGCCAACATAGGGGTATACAAAAGCATCGAAATGATCATCGTTTTCGAAATACACAATTAACGTCCTACTAAATGCACAAGAGATTGTCTGTATGCATTACGTGCTTGACCCTTGGGTTGAAGCATACGTGTTTGACTGATTTAATCTAATGAGTATATGTTTGTCCTTGGGTCACAAAAATCTATCAACAGCTAGTAGATCGCAATGATTCAAATCACAAATGGCAATTAGGCAAAGTGTTTCAATAATTTGCCAAACAATTGAAAATGAATAACCATAGGGTAGAAATGAATTGACTGAAAGGTCGAAACGAAATGACCTAATAGTCTGAACCCGTTTGGCTTTTCAGATGAAGGTTTAAAATATATAGGTTTAAAGACCCATATATGACGACTACTGAGATTTTGGCCATGTGGACTGGCCAGGTCCGACACAACTACTTCTCAATCACTCGGAAATACTTTTCCGAACTTGGTAACTCTTGTTCATTGGCTGCAAAAGGTATATTTGGTCTAAAATCACCACTTTCTTCTTAACATCTTGAACATGTCCTTGAAAATATTCTAGAGCTTCTCAAACTTGGAGTCTGCCTCCTAGTTTAATGCAATCCTTAAACATCTTCTATAGGCGAAATAAGGTAGGCTCGACCTTACTCAACAATGTTCATCAATATGATCTTAATGTTGTACTTCTAGTACTTAGTGTTCCTTCACATAGCGCTTGAAATGCAACCATATAATTCGAAGCACTCTCACGCCTTTACAGGAAATAGATTTTGCATCTCTGAGCATCTTTGCAAGGTATGTGTCACCACACAAAATACTAAATCATGGAATGACCTTAGTCAATGCTTGCATTCTGACTACTAAACTGAATGTTTAATCTAAAATGTTCTAACTGGGGAATGTCTCTGATCGACTAAGGTATGCATACTTAACCTGCTTAGTCTCTCATAATAATCTCAATCTCTTAACTTTAACCTCGAACCGTTGTCGATATTTCTAGCTCTTGTTAAACTCCAAACCATCTTCAGGAACTCCTCCCGTCTTACGCACTTGTATAGATTTTTCTAGTCAATCATAATGGTTGGTAACTTCTAGTTACCCATGGCACCTATCCTCCTTTCGATTTGTAGCAGGTGATCGTAATCAATAGGGATTCTAAATCATGCTCACGTGTAATATAATAGGTAATTGTAATAATAAAGGTTCTGAATATCTGAAACTATAAGCTGGCAGTTCTAATCGCGATGCTATAACATCATACACAAAGTGTTATAACTGCATGTGAGTCTGACTCTGAAGTTCGAACATAAATCATGAAGGTTCTCTTCATGTCATAACTGATGATAATCGAGAGTTAGTAATAAGTCTTAGCTCATTATGCGATAGCTAACTGATTACATAAGTCACACTCGTCGCTACGAGCAATGATTCACGTGATCTATCATCAAATAAGGCAATAGTCGATTCGGTGTTCTGTCACGCGTGAACAACCTGAATGAAGAACTATGCCTGCTTCAGTGATTCGTGCGTGGCACTCTGCTTGCACTGCTTTCATTGGATTCTCTTCCTCTTTCTTAGCTCTTCACCATGGCTATAGTGAAATATAACTGAGTTTCTAGCTTCTATTGTTCTTCTCGTAACAGTGATCATGCATTCTTAACGCATCTAAGTTCATTGAGATATCTAATCAATTAATAAAGCATAAAACTTGAATGTAAGCATCAGTACATTCATATAGAACGTGAACTTCTCAATGTTTTAAAATCATTACCACCTTCTTTCTTGCTGAGCATGACGATGTGATGAAGTGATGAGCTTTGGTTGACTGACTCATATATACTAGTGATCATACTAGAAAAATGGGCTAACTCTAGGGTTCAGAGCAAATGAACTGCTCTGATACCACTCTGTCACGACCGGTCCTAATTAAGGATAATTAAGCCGGGGAAACCGTGACTAATGGAGGGAGATTAGAAACGGGGTAGAAAGGGAATAATTAAACAAAGAAGAATCACATTTCATAATTTAACAAAAGGAATATTTATAATATAACAGAAGTTTAGTCGTATAGACTCAAATAACTAGTAAGTTCAGATATCTCTGACTTAGCCAAATAAACATAAAACTTCTGAGTACGCAGCGGAATATGATTCTGATTACATGTATGAAGACATGTAACCCTAGAGTTCATTAATACATAATAAGACAAAAGAATCCCGCTCGTCACTTCATCACCATCTGCAGCTGCTCAACCTACACATTTAGAAATATATGCAGGGCTTGAGTACAAAAGTACTCAGTGGGCACGTATGCCTAAGTATAAAAATACATGCTTCAAAACTGTAAATTGTCATGCCATCATAAACAGTACAGCAAGGGAGTTTTTCGCTAAAAGGCCCAAGCTTACTAAATTCATTTGTGATTCTTAAAGTTCGACTGCAGTCTAAGTTCTGTAATCTATCATATCTGGAACTGTGTGCCGGAGAGGTGGCCACCTCTCACGGTCACTTGACCGGCCAACCCGCTAGATGACTCACGGTCACTGGTGTACACTAGCCCTGGCAGGATAGCTATCAACTGCTCAAGACCCGAATTCGATTACATGATAAAAGCCACATCAGATAGATATCATACTGAAATTTAAATATTTTATGGCAAGACAATATTTGAAATAACTTCAATTAATTTAGTCATGAAATAACTTGCTTGAAGGTAACATTTAAACTCATTTGATATATATATGAAAGTAATGCCCACCTGATAGCAAAGTTTTGCTAAGGTACTCTAACTCCTTGTGTAGTTCTTACTCTTGCGCTTGACCTTAATCACGAGAATATAACGTAAGACTTTAAATCGAGGGAAAATTCTCAATTAAATGAGAATGCGTAATTAAACTATGCATGAATCTCGTATGCATGAACTATTATTCTGAGATAATAATCAGGGAATTTCTATTGTTAATCCTGGCTATCGGATTTAACAAAAGCTAAGTTTCGTCTCATGAAACCGGATAATTAATTAAAATTAATCTATTCTCTTCAGGATGTTCTAATCCGTCGATTAAATAAATCCCGCTCCTCGTAGTCGATAGAAAATAATTAAATACTTCAGCTTATTCGCTTTATAAACTCATTATCAACCGGGCTTAATAATGAGAATTTGAAATGTTATGAGTTCGAATAATTAAAAGGCTCAACATAAGGTAGCCCAATAATTAATTAAGTAGAAATGGGCCTGGATAGCTAAAATGAAAGGTCCAATTGAAATAATTCATTGGGCTTAGTAATTAAATAAATCTTGGCCCAAATGATTAAATAATGAATAGTTGGGCTCAAATAAATAAATCATGTAAGGCCCAACTAAATAAAATTTCAGTCCATAATTTAAAATTAGCCCAAGAATAGAATGAATTATTCTGAGCTTAAAATTAAATAAAACTCGGCTTTAATCGAGGTGTGATCTCGTAAAAATTATCGGGCTTTTCAAAATTTAATAAATAATTGAAAACATTTCTCTTGAGTTAAGAACACCAACAATATTCTTACTCGTCTTTCTTTAATAATTGGATTTATAATTAAAACCAATTAAATACTTTTATTGCAATTAAAAATACAATTTCATGTCATGTTTAGCATATAATAAGTAATTTTACTTAAAATATGCACATAATAATAATACAATATTATTATTATTATATAAATCATCTTTTGAGAAAAATAATTAATTAAACTAAATAAATAGTCTAATTAATAAGTATCCATTTTTCTTTGAACTGCAGCACAATTAAATAATAAGGTAGCCCATTTCTTATTAAAAATCGGCCCAAGACTCGGCCCAAAATAAATAAATAACACGGCCCAGATGATTTAATTCGGCCCAAAATAGGTGCCCAAAATAATTAAAAGCCCAAGTAAAATAAATGAAGAGGCCCAAAACTAAAAATTTTCGGCCCAACTGAAAAAAAAACAAGGCCCAATCAAATAAAATTTGAGAGCCCAACTCTCTTTCTCTCCCAACAACTCTCGGTCCATCCCTTTTCTCTCTCAAGGACCGATCTCTCTCTCTTTCTCCTCAAACCAGTCGAGACTTCACCCTCAAACTCACGCCTCCCTCTCTCTTTCCTCTTCTCGCTCAGCCTTCTTCAATCGGCTGAGAGCGGCGCCGCCTCCGGCGCGCCGCCTCACCGTTGCCTCCTCCCCTCACTTCTCGGTTCCCTCTCTCCCTCTCTGGATTTTCAGATCGGCCGAGCTCTTTCTCTCTATATTTCTTCCTCTCGTTCCAGCCGAGGCGCCGCCGTCGCCGCTCCGAAATCCGGCGAGTCAGCCGCTGCTGCTGTGCGATTTCCGGCGAACAAAGGCCTGCTCACAGTTGCCCATTGCTGCGTCGTCGGCTGCCTTCGAGATTTCCGCCGCCTCCGTCGATTTCCCCGAGCCCCGACGCCGCTGCTGCTACTGGAATCTTCGGCGACGTTGTCGCCTCAAGCCAGCGTTGCTCCGGCCTGGAATCGCCACCGCCGTCTTGCACCGAGCCGTTGCTGCTGGATGCGGGCGATGGGTATGCCGCCGCTTCGCACGAGTCCGGCGAGCAGGGGGTCTGTCGTTGCTGCTATTTCCGGAGTCGAAGGCTCGAACCACGCCTCCAACTACAGCTGCTGTTTCGCCGGGTCGCGGCTTGGAGTTCTATCGCCGGACGTCGCCGCTTGGGAGCGCCACCGTCAGCCGCTGCTGTTAACAGCAAGAATCCGGCAGTCGACTCTTCCGGAGCCACCGTCGCTGTGAGTCGCAGAGCTCCGACAGTCCAGTACCACTCATCCTAAAGCTAAGTTCTCTAGTCTCGTTTGTTTTCGTTGCGTATTAGAAATCAATATGCATAAAGACTCCTTCAGGAGAAAATCTGAATTCAATTATCTAATAGTGAGCGTGCTATGGATATATTCGTTCATCTATTAGTGACAATGGTGAGCTAAAGTGGTTCCTTTCTATTTGTTTGTAGAATCACATTACAAATGTATAACTGATCATGATCATGCTTTGATATGAATGTTTTCTGGAATGGTTGATTGAGATAGTGAATTACCTCACTTGTTTTCAACTGCTTGGTTGTTGCTTGAGGTATATGAACTGGAATGGCTTAAGGATTTGGCAGCAATAATTGAAGTCTTCCTTCGATAATTGCAGGTGGAACAACAAGATGGTGGGGTGATGATTAATAGAGGATTGGCAAAGTATAGTGGTAGGCAAGAAGTGGGGAACAAAATTAATGGAAAGAAAAAGAGAAGAAAAGAAAGGAAAAAAAAAATGTAGAGGAAAATTATTGATGTATTTTCTCTGTCTCGGTGATTCGGTAACTATAAAGTGGATCGCGTGCTCATATTTGTTTGTACTGTTTATTTAAATAAATCTCGTTAAAATCGATAAGTTATAAAATGAATCTAAATTAAATCCGTAGATTTAATTCGTTCATTGATCTGATATCTAAATTAAATCCGCAGATTTAATTAACTCACGAGTCTGAAATAATCCACAACTTGAGTAAGAATAAAATCTAATTCCATCTCGCTTAAATAAATAACGTGACTTTGCTAAGTCAGTTATAACTCTGAAATAATATCATTGACTGCTTTAACAATATAAATTCAGGATCATAAGCTGAATTCATATCAGGATAATAACCGTTTTCATTCACTGATGAACAAAAATAAACACTCATTACTGGATTTAAAAATATATAAAAGAGCGGGTCACTACAAATATTGTCATTTGTGTCCGAAGTACCTATTTACTTAGTTTTTTCCTTTTTTTAATTCATGTTGGTACTTTTGGCACTAATAGTGTCAAGTATACCTAACCTGCGCACAAAAATAGATTAATAATTAATTATTTTTTGTAGAAAAAAAATCAAATAATAAAAACAAAAAAGAAACTAAATTTAAAAGAAACCACTGAAAAGAACAAAAAGAAAAAAAGAAAACTAAGAAAAAAGAGGAACTGAAAATCAATTTATTCAAAAGAGAGGAGAGAGAATCTTTATAAATTTTAAACTTTAAATTATTACTATAATTTATATATTTTTAATTTATTTTTTATATAGCATATATCAAATTAAAGTTTTATAATGATTTTTAATTTGTTATGTATATTGAATATTTTATCATTACTCCATTTATAGTATTTCAGAAAATAAGAAAATTTGAAAGAAAAAAGAAAAGAAAAGAAAAGGTTGACATTTGAAAATTGATGCATTCTCTCTCCTTGAAGAGATTGAATAGAAATGAAACAATTGATAAATATATGCAAGATGAAATTATGAAAGAGAAAGAGAGTTGGTGACAAGTTCTACATAGAATATTTTTTGTTGGAAATGCATAGCTAAACATAATCTTGCCTTTTGTGGTTCCAATGAAAAGCTATATCAAGATAGCAACGGTAATTTTTTGGAATTGATCGAAATGATTGCAGAATTTGATGTGATAATGCCGGACCATGTTAGACGCATTCAATATCGTAAAATTATCATTATCTTGCGCATAAAATTCCAAATGAATTTATTTCCCTTTTGGCTCAAAGTGTTAAAAATTTAATTATTAAGATCATTAAAGAGGCAAAACATTTTTCAATAATACTTGATTATACTCCTGATGTGAGCCATAAAGAACAAATGACTATTATAGTTAGATGTGTGAATAACCCAGATAATAAAACTAAAATCGAGGAGTTCTTTTTCGAGTTTTTAAAAGTTGATGATACAACTCGATTAGGACTTTTTAATGAGTTGCAAAATGTTTTGCAGTCCCTTGAACTTAATGTTAATGATGTGAGGGGTCAGGGTTATGATAATGTTTCCAATATGAAAGGAAAACAATAAGGTGTTCAACCTTGAAATAAATCCTAAAGCTTTATACATGTCTTGTGCTTGCCGCTGTCTTAATCTTACTATTGGTGATATGACACATTATTGTGTTAAAGCTATTTCATTTTTTGGAGTTATTCCAAGCATATGTTCATTGTTTTTTGGTTCTACAAAAAGATGAACTATTTTGCTTCATAATTTGACTGGTTTATTTGTGAAATACTTGTCTAATACGTGTTGTGATAGTCGAATCAAAAGTGTTAGAGCTATTAGATTTCAATGCCCACAAATAAGATTAGCTTTGTTGAAATTATATGAATCTTGTGATTATGATTTGAAGACAAAGAGTGAAGTAGAAAGTTTGTTTAATGCTTTAGAAAGTTTTGAGTTTTTGTTTGGCATAGTGATTTAGTATGAAATTCTATTTGATGTCAATATGGTAAGCAAAAAATTGCAATGTAAATCTATGTGCAACTATGAAGCAATTGGAAGGTGTATTGTCATTTTTTTTTAAAGTATCTAGATGAAGGTTTTATATCAATTATGAATGTAGCTATTGCACTTGAAATGGATGTAGAGGCTATTTCCAATAAAACGTCGTAAGATTAGAAAAAATATTTTGAGGAGATAATGAAGACAGAGAAGATCATTCACGTGAAGAGTTATTCAGAATTAGATATTTTTTTGTTGTAGTTGTTGTGGATATGTCAATTATTTTTTTAAACAATAGATTTGAAGAACTAAAAACTTTTGAAAGAAATTTTGGATTTTTATATGTTTCAAATAAGTTAAAGTCATTAGATGAGAATTAATTAAGAGATTCTTGCGTTGATTTTCATTCTACCTTTTCTCATGTCAATTTATCTTATTTTGATTTAGATGATCTTTACTCAGAATTGAAAGTAGTGCAATTGACTTCGCCTATTGATTTATTGTCCACCATTGAGATTCTTACATTTATCAACTCTGCAAATTGCTAGCTGAATGTCTCCATTGTTTACAGAATTTTATAAAGTGTGCATATGACTGTAGCATCTGCTGAAAGAAGCTTTCAAAGCTTAAATTAATAAAAACCTACTTGAGGTCATCAATGTCACAAGAAAGGTTGAACAGTTTGGCAATTTTGACTATTGAGAAAGATATGTTAGAAATATTAACATTGATGTAATTATTAATGATTTTGCATCTACAAAAGCTTGAAGAAATCGCGTTTTATGACATTGATATTTTTTTTTTTGTATTTATTATATAAAGGGCCCATTTATCTCATTTTGCCTAAGGCCCATGAAATGTTAGTTGGCATTGCAACCATCCTAAAATAGCTAGTTGAGATAGTTCTCGACGATAACTCTTATAGTACCCATTGGCCCGTCCACGAAAAACAATTATTCTTACTTTTTTTTTGTGGTAATACATAGTTGTGGCACATTTGATAAAGTTCCCAAGTTTAATATCACCATCCATAAAAACATAAGTTTAGTAGCCTTTTTAGTGCAAAAATACATATATACCCTCATGACTAGTCAAAAAAGTGATTAATGTTGACATTTAATTTATTCATGTGTTTAAAAAATGAACTAAAATCTATTCTCTCTCTAAAACCCACGGTTATCATTTTATGTGGGTTTCTCACACACTTATTCTCTTCAAAACCCATTATATATATATGTGTGTGTGTGTGTATGTAATGGCCGACGTTTATTACAACACAAACTAAAAAAACTCATTTATTACAGCCATTTATTACAACCATAAAATATGATTGTTGTAATTGAACATAAAATCTGAGGATTTGCTTTGGTCAGCCTGATGGTCTCTTAATTGTGTTTGATCAGCATAAGAGCATAAAAAATGTTGTGGAGTGTGTCTACCCGAACGTCCCGCACGTACTATGTTATTACCATTTGCAGGAGAATCTCGCGCATTATGAATTGCATGTAGCAATTTTCAAAGCAGCGGCATATTCATATCGATCCAAGAATTTTCATAGGAGTTTTTCAGCGCTTGAAGTCCTCAATGTCAACACGCACAGACATCTTGAGACTATTGGTGTCGAGCGTTGGAGGCTGCAATGAATTAAAAATTATTAGAATCATCGACCATCATTAAAAAAAATCAAACGGTGCACGGAAATCAAACCGTGTACATAAAAACCAACCACACCAGAACAGGTTTCAGTTGATATAAACATAAAATAAAATGGAAAAACACAACTGTGCACAACATAACTCAAACCGTGCACAACCAGGCACGGTTAAATATTGCACAAAAATAGGTATAAATATAAAATAAAATAGAAAAACACAATCGTTCACAGCATAACTCAAACCGTGCACAACCATGCACGATTAAATATTGCACAAAAAATCGGTATGAGTGTTCAGTATATGCAATTAGAGCATATTAATATCAAATACATCATTAAAACATAATTGTGTACGATAAAACTTAAACCGTGTTCTCAAGAACTAACCGTGCATGGTTAGTTCGAAAATTTTCAGATTCCTAATTTCATAATTTCTGACACATTCCAAACATAAAAACCTAATAAAAAATTTATACACTTTATACTCAAGAACAAACCGTGCACGAAATTAACTATACA
Organism: Salvia miltiorrhiza; assembly: GCF_028751815.1. Lineage (NCBI taxonomy): Eukaryota > Viridiplantae > Streptophyta > Magnoliopsida > Lamiales > Lamiaceae > Salvia > Salvia miltiorrhiza. The sequence continues at coordinate 27,845,123 of NC_080394.1, read as the reverse complement.
TTATTTAACAACGGTAAAATCAAACAAATATCATAAATAACGTCATTACCAGAGGAGGTGCCGGATATTGCTCCTTCCTCGAATTTGTCCTTCCCTCACGTACTCAGATTCTGTTTCACTCATAATTTGACCGGTGATGTACCGTTGTGAAGTTTCGCCGTGTGTTTGTATGGAGTGCACGGTGAGCACTGTGAGTTTGATAGAGAAGTTAGGATTTTTTTTTTTTGAATAACCGTGTGCTGCTCATGCTCAATATTGATAGAAGAGAGAAAAAAACAAGAAAAGACAAAAGAGAATATATTGATATTGAAAGAAGATTCTATTTGACCAAATCACTTTTTTGATAGAGAGAAAACCGGACAGATTATTAAATTATTTTTTCAAATAAGTTTAAAAAGTGTGTGGGGCCACTAGGGATATATTTGTAAATTTACAATAAAAGGGCTACTAAACTTATACTTTTATTGAGTCTGATAAAAAACTTATTTCTTTTATGAAATGTGCTACATGTGAATTTAGGCCCCTTTTTTTCACTAAAAGAGCCATGTTTTACTTTTTGCACAATTATACTCTTTATGAACTTGTGTATTTACTTTATTTTGCCATTGGAGGACCCACATCATTAATAACTTTTTTAAACCTAATTTTATTTTTACTCTATTTACACCTATTTAACACTACCCCTATAAATTATTTTTACTCTATTTATATTTATTTTAACAACTTTCTTAAAATTCATGCACCATCCTCAAATAAGACTCTATTTCGTAGACGGAGAGAGTATTAAATTACAGGGTATAAATTCAAATTCCACTGATACCATATAGATTGATTTTTCGAATTCCACCAATACCATATAGATTGATTTTTATTTCTTTTACGTGTTGTAATGGGAGATCAAAACTTAAAAGACAAGATTAATCTTATGTAGCAACATTTCAAGATTAAGGGGGGTGTATTAGTTCAAGATTTATGTAGAATTTAAAAGTCCGTGGATTTTTAAAGTCTATAGAATTCACGCGGATTCTTCATGATTTTGAATGAATTCTTGGTCGGATTTTGATTGAATTACCAAAAATTTGTCGTGATTTTCTCGGAGTTGAAATCCACAAAGCCAGCGGTCGTTGCGAGCACGCGAGCGCTGTAGGCCCCACAAGCGTTGGGTTCACGCGAGCGTTGAAGAACCAGTGATCGCTAAAGCCCAGCGACCGCTGGCTTGTTAAAATTCCATCCAACTGGTCGCCCGCCGCAATCAAATCTGCTATAATGAGAGTAATTCCATAAAACTTTGTGCATGAGAGTAATTCCTTAAAACTTTGTCTCCCTTTCACCGCCCATGAATTAATTATTGGAGAGAGTGGAATTAGAAGCTTCAAAGTTCAAACTATCAGAGCCAAATTGTGTGTAGATTTTGTACATCAATTGCTGATTTTATACTCTCTCTTTCAACAATCGACGAGAGCTGTTATTAGAGAGATGAAGGCAGATCTGGTGTGTGAGTGTGTCGTGTGTGTGCTGTCAGCGACAGAGAGAGGAGTTGGGGGAAGGGAAAAGCGAGACGACAACTCTCGGCTTCAGGCAACGTCGGCGTTCTTGACGGCCGATTTCCGCCGAGCTCGAGAGAAGCAGCGATGTGCGTGAGTGTGTGAGTGTTGTTAGCGAGACAGAGAGGGAAAGAGAGATAGAAGATGAAGGGGCACCGGGCTAAGGCAGAGCAAAGCCGGCAGCTCGCGCTTCTTCGTCGGTCTTAGGCAACGACGGTAGAGATGAATTCGTATGTGAATATTTTCAGTATGAGTGCAGAGAAAAGAAGAAGAAGAAGAAACGAGGTTAGAAAGAGATTAATTGAGGGCAATTTTGAGAAAGAAAAATAAACCTTCTTGGAGATTCAAACCGACATGCTAACTGAAAAAGAGAGAGAGAGAGAGAGAGAGAGAGTCACACAAGCAAAACAAGTCATTTAAAGTTGCTGGTATCGTTGCCAACGACCGCTAGGGTCCAGCGGCCGCTGGCTTCTTGGCCGCGGACGCTGGCACCCAGCAAGCGCGGGGTTTTGCCGGATTTATGAATTCTCGTGGTCTATGTTCGGATTTGTTCATGCCTATTTTTTCAACGAAATCAATGAAAATCATTCCAACTTTAAAGTTCATAGATTAACGAATACACCCAGATTTTCATAGACTTTTAAAAGTCTTGAACGAATACACCCAGATTTTTATAGACTTTTAAAAGTCTTGAACGAATACACCCATATTTTCATAGATTTTTAAAGGTCTTGAACTAATACACCCAGACTTTAAAAGTCTGCAGAAATCTATTAAAGTCTTGAACTAATACCCCCCCTAAGTATCAAACTGAGTACACTCAACCAAACATCATATGCTGAGAGTTCATTTCAAAATGCATATATGATTTTTTATTCACAGTAGAACTTCAATACCAAATCGAACATTCATAGCAGACTCGTTTATCATATATCACGACTTGGTTTTTGGAGTCAACTAGATTCAAAGGGGTCCTTTTAAAATGCATATATGATTTTTTTTTACAATAGTATCTCTATAAATTAATATTGTTAGGGATCATGAAATGTATTATTTTAGAGAGATATTTATTAATTGATAAATTAATAATTTATTAACTAACTAGATACTTTATATTCATTGAATTTAAATTTAATTACCTAAAACTCAGGAAATTTAAATTCAATAATATATTAATTCAACAATGTCCAACTATGATGCGGTCTCAACTTGAATTATAAATGTTAGTCAATTGTTTGACATTGTAATATTCGTTCAAGGGATGAAGGAGTTCAAAAACAATTAAATGAAGCAGATACTAAAGGCTAATAAATTTGGTTACTATGATAAAATGGATGTGAATCACCTATTAAATTATCTGTGAAAATGAAGTATGTCCAGAGATCTTTAAAAGAAATTGTTAGTACAATTTTAAAATTCCTTTGAAACCCTAGCCGCTGGGTTTCGGGAGTGGTGTTTCTCTCTACAGGAGACGGTGCCTTCTTCCTCATTGGGATTTGTGGTTTCTTCTCGTTTCTTTTCCTGCGTGCACTAAACATGGATCCCGATGAGATTTCGAAATGAGTGGCGGAGTTAAGGCTTTCTACTGAAGCACGATTGAAACAAGTCTCTATTTCGGCGTCGGACACAACCCGCAGCCAGAATCGCGCGAAGAAATTACTCATGGGAAAGATTTTTATTGAACGTTTGATTAATCGTGACGCTCTCCGCGATAATCTTCCAAGCCTGCTCAAACCACGGGGGCCTATGGAGATTGAGATTGTGGGTCACAATGTGTTTACCATCTTCGTGGAACTTGAAGCTGATAAGGAACGCATCTTTGCGGACGGACCGTGGCACTATTTCAACGAGTTGATGATTATTCAAAAAGCAGAGACGACGAACACGACGACCAATACTCAGTTTGAGGACATTACTTTGTGGGTTCAACTCCACAATATGCCAATAGCTTACATGGATCTGCCTATCATTTGGCGTGTCGGGGAACAAATTGGTACGGTTTTGGAGGTGGATGATAACAGAGGAAGCACGTTTATTGGCAGATATGCCAGAGTGAGAGTTAGACGCTCGATCTTTGAACCCCTGATCCGATGTGTCCCGTTGGATATTGAGGGACAAAAGGAAGCTACTATAGTTCTTGTTCTCTATGAGAGACTTCCAGATCACTTTTGCTATGCTTGTGGAAAGTTGGGCCATTACCTGAAAGACTGTGATGCGGAGGCAGAGAAGAAAGCGAACCCAAGTTATGGGGCCTAGCTAAAGGCGGGACGGGGGATCTGGACTATCGGCGCAACACCACATCTCGTAATACTTACCGCTCTCCTACAGGGGCACTTCCACTCACCCCACGTGTTTCAAACGATAGACCCTGCCCTCCCCCGAGGGGGGCTTTAGCTGCTCCACTGGATTCTGAGGGTGGGATGAAGTCTCAAGCTCGGGTGGCTCATACAAAGGAGTTAAAAGGTGGAGTAGAGGAGGGAATGGAGGCAGATGTTGGTGATGCAGGGGAGGCTGAACCTCACTGTGTGAAAAATTTGATGATGGTGGATTCTGGTGGAAATAACACCGAGCACCCCCTCCGGCTGACTAATACAGAGAGTGGGGATATTGCTCCCCCTGAAATTTCTCACCTTTTTACAGATGCTGCTGCTGGAACAGAAGGAAGCTACTCCACTGTCAAAACGGAGACAAACACAAAGAAACTCAGGGGCACTCTCCGTTCACCAAAGAAGACTGTGAGAAGTTACAAAATTTCCCCATACAAGTCCAAACTTAACCCCCTCGGTCGGGGATGGAAGCGGCTTGCCCGAGTGTCTAGTTCTTCAGTACCAACCACTGCTGCGGAAGACAGAGAGGAGAGTAAAAATGGCCACAAGAGGAGGGGGATGGCGGAGAAGGTGGAGACCCATAAAAACTCAAAACACTTCAAACTTACGAGGAGGTTTTTGATCCTTCAATGTTAACGGCGGAGGCTGCCGAGCAGCCCCGTCAACCACAATGAATTGTATTGTTTGGAATGCGAGGGGGTTGGGAAGCTCCCGAGCATTCCATAAATTACGCCGGTTGGTTTCCGATTTCTTCCCATGTTTACTTTTTATTTCTGAATAAAAAAGTTAATGCTTTGAGATGTGGTTGGTGGAAATCTTCTTTACAATTTGATGGTCAGTTTGTGGTTAACTCTAATGGGGCAAGTGGTGGCCTCATCTTATTGTGGAAATACCCTTGTGATGTGCGCATTCAAAGCTACTCTAAGGGGCATGTGGACTGTGTAATTAATTATAATGATATTCAATGGAGGTTCACCGGATTTTATGGTAATCCGGAGACTCACAAAAGACGTCATTCTTGGGAGCTTTTAAAACGGCTTGCATGTTGTGGAACAGGAGACTTACCGTGGGTTGTTGGGGGTGATTTCAACGAAATTACTAGCAAACGGGATAGCTGCGAGCGCGGACGGAGACCGTGGGCGCAAATAAAAGACTTCAACACCGCACTCCAATTATGCGGCCTTAAAATGATCTATTGTAATTCGCCCTACACGTAGTATAATCAGCGGAAAGGAGAGGAAGCGCGGTATCTTCGCCTTGATAGGTTCGTTGCGAACAGGATGTTTGAAGATTTCTTCGAATTTAGCACGGTCCTAGCTCTTGACCCACACAGCTCGGACCATTTTCCACTTCTTCTCAAGCTGAGAGGCAGGGCAGACCCTTTTGAGCCGGGGAATGGTAAGAAAAGGTTTTATTTTGAACAAAATTGGTTTATTGAGAAAAGTTTCGCATCAAATTTCTTGATGAGATGGAGCTGTCTGGGAGCTCAGCCTTTACATAAGTATCTTGAGGGCAACCGACAGTTTTTGAAGGTGTGGGCGAAAAATAAATTTGAAGCTCCTAAAGTGGAGCTCAACAAGCTTCATCAACAGAGACTGAATCTTCTTAAGATGGGCAGCCAAACACCGGACTCTCTGAAGAAGCTTGCTCGGATCACTAAAGAAATTGAAAAATTGACGGAGGTGGATGAGATTCATTGGAAACAACGCTCCCGTGTGAACTGGTTGGGTTTAGGGGATCGAAACTCAATGTTATTTCACACATTTACGAGTAAAAGGACGAAGAAAAATACTATTAAATACCTTTTGAATCCGGCGGGTGAAGAAGTTTGTAAAGAGGCTGACATGGCTGGAATTGTGCATGAATATTTTGCTGCCTTGTTTGAGTCATGTGCACCGGATCAGAATACGATTGAGGCAGTCACCAGCTCTTGCTCTAAAATGCTTGGGAAGTCGGCTTCTACAGATTTGGATGCTCATTTCACTAATGTCGAGGTTAGACGAGCCGTTTTCCAGATGCACCCCCACAAGGCCCCAGGCCTTGATGGCTTCCCACCTCTTTTCTTCCAACGGTTTTGGGGTGAAATCGGGGACGGTGTAACTATGGAAGTCTTGAATGTTCCGTGTGAGCATACGCCACTGGAATCAAACACTGATTGTTTTGATTCCAAAGTGCAAAAAACTACGGGAAGTGAAAGACTTTAGACCCATTAGCCTCTGCAACACAACATACAAAATGGTTGCAAAGGTTTTGGCTAACAGACTTCGCACGGTCCTTAAATGGGTGATTGGTGAGTCTCAAAGTGCCTTCGTTCCGGGCCGGCTTATCTCTGATAATATTCTGTTGGGGTACGAATGCATGTATTGGATACGTAACAAGAAGAATGGAAGTGCGGGGTATGCTGCAGCCAAGCTCGATATGAGCAAGGCATACGACCGAGTGGAATGGCGCTTTCTGAGAGCAATGATGGTGGTTTTGAGATTCCATCTCCCTTTGGTTGACTTGGTTATGCAATGTATCTCCACGATCGAATTCTCTTTTGTCATCAACGGTAAGGTTTATGGCAGGTTGGCACCATCAAGGGGTCTTAGACAGGGGTGTCCCTTATCACCCTTCCTTTTTGTCATTTGTGCTCAAGGGTTTTCATCTCTTATCAGAAGTTTCGAGAACCAGGGCGTGTTCTTTGCTGATGACAGCTTGGTGTTTTTCAAAGCTGATGAGGATGGAGCTAAGCACTATAGTGAGATTCTAACTAAGTACGAGCATGCGTCGGGGCAAGTTATCAATGTGGAAAAATCGGCTATTTTCTTTAGCCCAAATACCAGTGCAGCGGATATGGAGGCAACTGTGAAGATTTTGGGAATAAGAGAAACTCATGGCCACTCGATGTATTTGGGGCTTCCCACTTTTGTTATGCGGCAAAAGAAAATGCAGTTCAGATACTTGAGAGATAGAGTGCTCAAGAAAATGGAGGCATGGGAGAATAAATTCTTTTTAGCTGGGGGGAAAAGAAGTACTCATTAAATCCGTGATACAATCAATTCAGACTTATGCAATGTCTTGCTTTCGACTCCCAGCTGGGGTTTGTTATGATATTGAAAAAGCTTGCGCCAATTTTTGGTGGGGAGAGAAAGATAACGCTCGAAATATGCATTGGGCGAGTTGGGAGAAATTATGCAAACCGAAATCAAAAGAAGGCCTGGGCTTTCGACGCCTCCTGCCGTTCAACCAAGCCCTTCTTGCCAAGCAAGCTTGGCGCATTCTGAAGAACCCAAACTCTCTTCTTTCGCGGGTTCTCAAGCAACGCTACTTCAGGACGGGCTATATTTGGGACGCCAAAGTTTCGCCGAATGCTCCTTTCACTTGGCGATCTGTCTATTGGGGGCGAGATTTACTTGTTTCTGGGCTCCGCTGGGCAGTTGGAAATGGGCGGCAGATCGATGCTCTTCGGGATAAATGGATTCCGGGTCTCGGACACTGGAGGGCGGAGGAGGACAGGACCTCCGGTGCTCAGAAGTGCGTGGCATCTTTCTTGGATGAAAATAAGGCTTAGGAGAGACGAAGATTGCAGGAGTTCTTCCCTAATTTTGTGATCAAAGCTATTTGCTCGATCAAAATCCCGAATGAAGATAAAGAAGATTCGTTGTACTGGGCATACGACGAGAAAAGGGCGCTATGGGGTAAAATCCGGTTACTTGCTGGCTACGGGCTTTTATGAAACTCACCAGCACACTGCTTCTCCTTCGTCGGGCCTGATCGAAAAGCGCTTGTGGGGCTTAAACTTACCCCCAAAGGTTAAGCACTTCGGGTGGCGAGCGTTGAATAATTTTCTTGCAACAGATGGTAATCTCTTTCGCCACCATATCCCTTGCTCAGGTATTTGCTGCTGGTGTAAGCAAGCTTGGGGCTCAACATCGCACTGCCTCTTGTGGTGCCACAAGGTTCGACCCCTCTGGAAAGAAACTGATTTCTGGAGTGTTATTCGCTCCTGTAAACATCTGCCTCTGGAAGATTTATGCAGGGTGATTGATGATTCTTTGGGGTCTGAAGGCTTGGAGAGATGGATTTTCTTACTTTGGTATGTTTGGAGATTTCTTTGTAGTTTGAAACATGGGGAGAGAGTAAAGAATCAGGGGTTCTCTTTGAGCTCGGGTGAGACTATGCTTAATGAATTTCAGAATGCCAGAGACCGAATTCTTTTTGAGGAGCAAGCTTTGCCGCGGGAGGGGGTTGACTTCTGGTTTCCGCCGCCCCCGGAGGTTCTTCGTCTTGACGTCGACGTTGCATACCAGGAGGAAGGGCGGCGGGTTGGCGCGAGGTTCGTGCTTCGCAATTCAGCCGGAAATCTTGTGGCGGCAGGGTGTCAACAGATCGGTTTTACAGCTACTGTCCTTCTGGGCGAGTTACATGCGATGATGATTGCTATTGGCTTTTGTTTAGCTAATGATTTCGGCCCAGTGTTGCTCTTTTTGGATTCTTTGTTGGCTATTCACTCAGTTGTTGACACCCATCAAGGCTCGGACTCTCTCTGTGATGACTTGTGGGATGCTTTTGCTCATGCCCGTAAGCATGTTGTCCTCGATTTCTTTCATGCACGGCGCGATGCTAATAGAGCAGCGCACACTTTAGCTCACTTTGCTCTTTCTGTAAATAATGTAATGATCTGGAAGTCAAGTTTTCCCACTTGGCTTTCGGATATTGCCATTTCCGATTTGTCTTAATACAAGTTCTGGTTTTCCTCTCAAAAAAAAAAATAAATAAATAAATAATTGTAAACACAAATGAGGATAAAAGTAGAACGATACAATAAAAGAAACAATAATAACGTCGGAAATCCTTTATACTATTTTGTTCTAAATCGAGTACACCACACCACATCAAAACTTTTGATTAGGAAAATTTAGAGATGAATTTCATTTTAATATAAATTTAATGAAAGCAAATTATAATGCATTCATATTTTACTTAACTATCCTAGTTATCTTGGTAATTTTAGGAAATTATTAATTTATAATGTTAATGGGACTATATATTTATATAAAAGTCTTATGAAAAATTATTATCTAATTAATTTATCAAAATTATTAATTTACATAATAAATTCAAATTGGAAACGAAGAAAAGTATTATTATAGTTATTAATTTATGGAAGTTCTACTGTATTTTTATTTAATTATCTTAGCATGGTCCAATTCGAAAATTAAATAAATATTATTCCGTAATAAGCAATAGAATAAAGCAAGGTAACTTATATGAATTTCCAAAAATAGAGTGCTGCATAAAGAATTATGGGTGGTACCGGCCTCTCGCGGTACTTGACTTCACACTTGAATTGAGAAAAAAGGATTGTGGGCTTTTGGCTTTTTCAAAGTCAATGATGGCCGCATTTTAGTTTGTATTTTATCATGTCATTCTACACATTCTATTTTATTTTTATAATGCATTAACTTTAGTATCAAATAGAAAGCTAGGAAGTTCGAGGATGAAGATGAATAGTGTTTGCTTTTTATCCCAATAAAGAAATAATATAATAAGGTATAAATTTATCATTTAAAATGAAAATCATAATTTTTGTATCTTATTTGATTTGAAATATTTAGGGTTAATGGCCAAAAAATACACGAACTATCACCAAATTTCCAAATTGCACATGACCTTAAAAAATAGCCTCATAATACACCACCTTTTAATTTTGTTGTAATTTGCACACATGCGTTGATCATCCCTTAAATTTTAGATGACGTGTCTCCTTGAATTTGCAGATGTGGACACACCGGCGATCATACAAAACGATGTCGTTTTGTGAAGCTTTTCCAATTATAAAAAATAAAAAAATAAAAAAAGAAACCCCCCCTCCCCTCCGCCGCTCACCCATTCTTCTCCAAATCTCGGTTGCCGCCTTCCTCCTGAAAATGAGGGAAAACGGTGGTGGCGCTGGTGGTGGAGAGCAGGTGTGCGAGCTTCAGCCTGCGACCGCCGCTCGTTGGCGGATGACATCAAATGGGAGATTAGGGTTTCGAAGGGCGCCGGGTCTGGATCTCAGAAATTAGGGCAGGAAAGGACGGCGGGGCGGCGGAAATCGTAGGGCGACGAAAATTGAAGCATGAGGAGAAGTAATTGGTAGTGAGGCTCAGATCTGGAAAAACCAAAAAACAGGCAAGAGGAGTCGCCGCCATGGCTGCAAAATCTGGTTGCATCAGATCTAGAGAGATAGAAATGCCCTTCGGGTTTGCTCCGCCAAGATACGGGTCAGATCCGCCTCCATGCCAGACCCAACTCAGAGAAACTCATCATCACAGCCTCAAATGAATCGGAATCGTAGCGTTACAGACAGACAGAGAGATCAACAAGGCAATAACAGTATACGCATTAAGCATTAGTTTTGCTTGAATGCTTGCTATACACACAATCTCGCACAAACTGGATAAATCCAGCTGGTTGAGTGTGGTATAAACATAAAGGGTGATTCTATTCACTTTGATGAAATTGGGAGAAATCATCGGCAAACAGAGAGGGGCAACTACCAGATACCGAGCCTCTCCGCTTCCCTCATTTTCGACTTGGGATTTTAGTGAGAGGTTTTGAAATTGTTGCATATCCACAAACTCTGGAATTGAAGATGCAGACGAGAGAGAAGGGGAATTAGGGCTCAAGAAGGATAAAGAGGTAGTCTTGGTACAACCGGATGCAAACGAGAGAGAAGGGGGAGCAGAGATAGGGACGAGGCGAGAATAGAAAGGAGATGGAGATGGGGGTGGCCGGCGGCGGTGACTTCACCGGAGCAGGTGACGGCGTGACAAGGGGAGGGAGGAAGAGAGAGAGAGAGACCGATGAGAGAGAGAGAGAGAGTGTCCAAAACGACGTCGTTTTGGACACATGTATTGACAGCGTGTAAAAAATGCCACGCAATATGCCATGTAATTTCCACGTAATCACCATTCAAACTATTCCTCGCCGAAAATTTCGCCGTGTGCAAATTACAACAAAATTAAAAGGTGATGTATTCTGAGGCTATTTTTGAAGGACATGTGCAATTTGCAAATTTGGTGATAGATAGTTCGTGTATTTTTTGGCTATTAACTCATATATTTATCCACTCCTTATAAGGTGGTATAATATTATATCATCCTTTCCTAGGTATAAAATTATCCATTTTCCAAGGGATAAGATGTTGCTCGAAGTTAATTACATGTCTTTTTAGATGTCCTAAAATGTATTCTACCTTATTAATGAATTACTTACAATTTTAATTATTTTATTAAAATAATTTTATTTAATGTTAGCGAAAATAATATGCGAACAATAAATTAGTAAGGGTATAATAAAATAATTGCAGATATTTTCTAAGAGATACTCCATTCGTCCTCCAAATAAATTTTTTAGTAGGGGACGATACGGGTTTTAAGAAAAAAATGTTAAATGTATTGGTAGTGAAAAAAAGTGAGTTATAATTAGTATTAAAAGTGATGAAAATGTGTTATAGCTAACATTGGAAATGGTGAAGTATTAAAAAATGAGAATAAATAAAGTATTATTAATAAAATAAATAGAAAGTTAATTGAGGACGTCCCAAAAAAAAAAATATAAGAAGTTATTTGGAGAGCAGGTTTTGAGAAAAATAAAAAGAGATTACTCCTATTATTGCTGAGTGCTGACGTTTTCGTATAGTCAAACTAACGAGCCCATAAACAAAAACGACTCATTCCCATCATAAAAGCCAGCAATTTAAAAGAAATTAGAAGAATTTCTTGGAACTGTTTGGCAACGTGCAATTAAAATTCAATTTCCCGTGTTCCCAATTTTTCACTCTACTTGTCAAACTTCCAACCGCGGCGCCCAAGTCAAACAGCCCTTACACTTTTTGTATAATAATTACAACAAAATCAAACTTTCTGCCCTATATATATCTACATGTTTACATTGCTCAATTATCATGCACTTATCTATTTCCACACACACACACACAAATTTAATCCTCTCAATTTTTGTATAATGGCTGCATCTCGTCATCGGTGTTGTAAATCATCTCATATTTCAGTAGTAATATTGCTTAGTTTATTGATACTTATGGAGTCCAGCTGCCTGGGAATCGCGGCGGCGAGGCTGCTAGCGGCGGAGCAGCCGCGGCTGAGGTATAAGAATCTTTTGACCCAATCTCTTCCGAGAGGCCCGGTGCCACCGTCGAGGAGCAACCCGTGCACCTACATTCCCGGCGGCAGAAGCCGCGGACGCTGCGCTATCGCCGTCGTCGGAGAAGAGGTTTCCAGCTAGCCTGCGGCGGCGCCGACCTCAACGTGATCTTTGATATATAGTCAAGGACTTTATATATAGCTTCATTGATTTTTTTTTTCACCAGATAATATTGTAAATATTGTAATTGATCATGTATTTATATATACAATTTATTTTCAATAATAGAAATTAAGTGGAATTCGAGTTAATGATTAAATATTTATTTATCCCATATCTGTTGAATTGAGCGTACGTATTAGTGAGTAGAGAGAAAAAACATGCAAATTTAACTATACTACGACGTGGCAATAGAGTAGTTTGAATTCTATGGCTAAGTATTTTCTTTAGGGTGCATTCTCTTTGGTTATAAATTTATCATTGGAAAAGAAAGGATAAACAAAATTTCACCATTTAAATTCCTCATTTCTTTTTCCACATGTCATACTTGACCCTTACTCATTTTCACATTTTTTTAAATGTTTTTTGAAGGTTGAACTGGACTATGAGCTGAGTAATATAAATATTAAGTTAAATATATACAATATTATATATAGGGAAGAGTTCAATGGGGACCACTCTCCTATATAGAGAATGAAGACCAAATCAGAGCCATTGATCTCATCAAAATCAATGAATCAAATTCATCCGAATTCTTCAAGTTTATGAAATCCCGTAAATTTCTCATTTTCCAAGTTTGGGAACCAACGGACATTATTATGAACTTACGAACATAAGTATGTTTATTTGTATGTTCATTTGTTTTTATACGAACATATCAACGAACATTAGTATGTTCATTTATTTTTTATACGAACACATCGACGAACATTAGTATGTTCATAAGTTCATAATAATGTTCGTTGGTTCCCAGAATTGGAAAATGAGGAATTTACGGAATTTGTTAAACTTGAAGAATTCGAATTAATCTGATTAATTGATTTTGGTGAGATCAATGACTCTGATTTGGTCTCTATTCTCTATATAGAGAAGTGGTCTTCATTGAAGCTGACCCATTATATATATGCACTGGGCTGGAACCCAGTGCAAAGTGCAACCCTTGAGAAGATACGCCCCAGGATGGCGATCCTCGGTGCAAAATTCGCCCATTTTAATTTCTTCAAATTGATGCAATTAATGTATGATATGTTCGATTTATTTTCTTATTTAGACTTAATATACTTTTTGTCCATATGATTTGCAAACTTAATTTACATTATTCGAAATTGTAGTTATTTAGAAGATAAATCTATCAACGAACTTTAAATTTGTTCCCACAAATCCCTTATATATTTATACTAGTGTTGTAGCCAGTCAAAAATCGACGGAGAATTATTAGGTTATGTATCAAAACTATTTATTTGATTTATGAAAAAATATAGAACAAATACATCATACATATGATCATTATTGAACCAAAAATATCAAAATAATATTGAAAAATATACTTATCTAATCCTTTTTATAATAGTTCTCCAATTGATGAAGGCAAAATAAAAAATGAAATTGAAATAATATTAAGAAGTAAATATTATATGTACCGTCAGATAGGTTCTTCAGTTAGTGAAAATTACTAAAAATTCGATGCGGTACTAAAGATTTTAAATAAATTTAAATAGAAAAACCACAAAATTTTACATATTATATGAGTTTATATATTTCTATCCTATATAGTTATATAGTTTTACAATGTCATATAAATATTATGCCCTCTGAACAAAGAAAAGACTACTTCCGTCCCACAAAAATGAGCACTTTTTTTCATTTTGTTATGTGCCACAAGAGTTTGCATTGTTCATTTTTGGAGGAACAATATTATTCCTCCACTACTACAAAAATGCACATACATAACACCTCATACATAACGATTTTTTTAAAAAAATCGTTATGTATGTGCGCATTTTAGGAAAAGATAATGGTTTAGACAAAAAATCGTTATCTATGTAGTGTTGTCCATTAACATAGATAACGGTTTCAAATGATTCGTTATGTTTGTGCGTTATCTATTAGTTGCATACATAACGGTATTACAAAATCGTTAAGCCGACCGTTATCTATGATCATCTTTTATAACGGTTATTCCGACGTTAAGAAATTTGTTATATATTAGTGTCATTTACAACGGTTTATTAAACCGTTATGTATTAACGTCTCTGAAAACTGTTATGTATAAATATATATTTTTTTTATTATTTTTTTAAAAATAATATTATATTAATAAGGGTCAAATAGGAAATGAAGGAAAAGAAATAAATGATTTAAAGGGTGAAATTTTGTTTATCTGGTCTTCTATTTCTATGATAAATTTACAACCAAAGATGATGCACCCTAATAGAATATTCGCACACATAAATAAAATAATAATAATATTAATAAGAATATACTTCATATATACGCGATAAATCATGCATGGAAGCAGCATGGCTAGTGTCCAGAAGTTGTGGTTGAGTTTCTATAATGAGAATAGTATTTTTTAAGTCTATAGTAACTTCTATTTATCGCAATTGAAACAAATTATTTATCATTCATTGTCAGTGATTAAATAATGCAAAATTTATGATTTAGGGCGGGTTACACCACTTCTAACAGATCACCTAAATGCATCACTAACTCTAAATTTAGGCTAAAACAATTGAAAATGAGATAAAAAAATACATCCAACAGATCCCCTAATTTGGATGGGGTACACAAAATTTTTTACACCTACCTAAATTCAATCTTAAATTTACACCCACCCTAAATTTATTTTAAGCTTATAATTAATAGGGCCCACACAAAATTATTATTTTTATATAGAAAATAGGAGATCTGGTGTATGCATTTATAAAATCGATATCCTAAAATTAAATAGGGAAACTTTAGGGAGGAATATAGGAGCATAATTTTGGGATTTCTGCTGGGAGTGCCCGCATCAATTTTGGCATAATTTTAATTCTGTATATAATCTTTAAAATTTGAACTAAAATACATTAAATTAATTTCAATTTTCTTTGATTTTATACCCTCGAAATTGAAATATCTCCCCGATAAAAAGTTGTTAAATTTTATTTTCAAAAACAAATTTGATAAATTTCAATTCAAATTTTAAAGAATGTGTTAAAACGCTACAAAAAACTCAAAAATAAAGACATACATTAACGACGAAAACATAACGGCTGGTAACAACGAATTACCGACGGATCTCTTTTTTTTCTTTTAAATTATGTCGTTAAATATCATTTTATTAAAAAAATAATTATAGATTTTATAATTTTCATTGTTAAATCATCGTTATATAAATTTAATTTAAAATTAATTTTATTTTTTATACTTTCGTCATTAAATTAATTATTACTTTTTTGTATATTTCCGTCGGGAATCCGTCGTTGATTCCCGAAAATCCTAGTAAATTCGTCGTCAACACATCTCTCTCTCTTCGACATTCGACGCACTCTTCCCTTCACACTAATGTTTACGTCGATGGCAAAGCGATGAAGAACAATAATTCGACCTTCAAGAACCGCCTCATCACAACAGAGAAGCTCCAATTGGTTACTCCTTGCATCCGTTGCAAAGCTCAGATTCGATTAGTTATGTCCTTGTATAATTCTAACCACGTACATTTCAATAAAGCATTTTAATACTCCCTCCGTCCCGGCTTTTGGTATCCAGTTGAGAAGGTCACGGGTTTTAATAAAGTTATTGATGTGTTGTGAGTGGAATAAGGGTCCCACATTTTATGTGAGAGTTAAAATAATTAAAGTGGAGTAAGGGCTCCGCCTGCTTTTACTAAAAATAGAAATAGATACCAAAATGTGGGACGACCAAAAAAGGAAAATTGGATACTAAAAATTGGGACGGAGGGAGTATTTTATTGGTGTGTGTGACTTCATATAGGAGGCTGGTGAGCATATTTCTAGAGAATGCCATGGAAATGTTAAGCGAAAATGGTTAGATTCACATAACTCACAAGAGCAATGAACTCCACTTTGAGTGGCTTTTGTCCATGGACATAGGCTTGTGGAAGCAGTGGATTTTGACTGCAACCCTAGCTTCAATTGTGGGTGACGACAACTTCGATTGCAACCTAGCCTCAATTGGAATGAACCCGTGAAAATAATGAAAAAAAAAAATAATGACGAATTAACTATGAAAATTTTCGTCGTTAATTCAATAATCAAATGTCTGTGAAAAATGAGACATCGAATTAACGACGAAAATTTCTATCGTTTATTAAGTTTGCCACAAAAGGAATAACAACCTCTATATTATGTTGTTAATTCGTGGTTATACTGTTTTTAATGAAGAAAATTCGAGTTTTAGCGATGATTTTATGATCTATTAACTTTAGCCATTTCTAAACTACGACAAAATAGCAAACCAATCCTCAGATGAATTTTTTAGTACTGAAAAGTTGGCTGTATATTCTAGTTAGACATTATCTGCAATGTTTCGAATTAATCAGTCGAATCACAAATTGTATTTAATTGCACGTAACATTTTAGACCATGCTAGTCAGATTTCTAGAACCAAAATTAATGTTCATCCGAGAATTACATGCATGTATAGTTTATGTAGCAAACCATCCAAGTCAACCGATCATGCATGACGATGAATTAGGATAGGTTTGGGTAAATATATTTTGTTTTAGAATAATGCCTGGCTAAGTTTATTTATGAAATTTTATAATATTATGTTTTTTTTTTTTTTAAAGTTACAGTTTACACATACTAAATGACTCAAACTCCCAATTTATTTAAGGGAGATTCTATTCATAGCCCCCATTTGACTCTTTATAGCCTCTTATATAAAAAATAATAATAATAAATAATTACAAATTTACTATTTTATCCTTTAATCTATAGGCCTCAATAATTAAATTAAAATAAGCGTCACATTTTCAAAATCCACATGGAAACTTCGGAAAAGTAAAGGTCTTCCAGTTTCGGCTCAGTCGTCTGGCTCGGATGAGAGCAGAGACAAACTGGGCTGTAGAATTAAGCCTTTCCCTACTGGTGATGGCGGCAGGGATCAGATTAACAACAGTGTTAGGGAAAGATGGAGATGAGAATTAGAGGAAAAAGAGGAGAAAAATTAATACGAATTTGGAAAAGGTCAAACACGAAATTGTTGTTTCCCCTTATTTTAACAAGAACAAGAATATGTGTTGTGAAGAAATAATATACGACTCAAGTTTATGGGAATACTCAAACTGAGTCCGCAAAAGTTTTGGATATGTGAAAAAGAAGAGGAGAAAAGTTGGGAATGGTGATCAAGTGAAGAAGGATTCGGGTGGTCTTCCTCTTGTAATCAATAATACTGAAATTTCTTCAATTTTCAAATGGGGCTATGAAATTGAAGTGATGAATTAATTTAAAATTTAATAAAATTTGGGTGCTATACAACACAGGATAAAATAGTCAATTCTTAATTAATTATTATTAATATTTTAAAAAGGGAGCTATAAATAAAATCACCCTTTATTTAATGAAGGAGAAGTGTCTTATTAATTGAAGTGTAATGCATCATATGTTCTTGGATGAATAACTAAGCCCACCTCCTCAGCCCTGAATAGTTTCAGATCGGGCCCAATCGTCTACCTGCCATGTTGCCTCCATTAACTCTAAATTCATGGTAACACTATAAAGTGTTTTATTTCTCAACACATTCTATATATATTACCTTCCAAAAAGCGCATCAATAATATTTATTAGTAAAATATTAAAGGATTATTTTCACCTGAGTACACGAATTTTCAGTATTTAAAAAAAAAATATTTTTTTAATCTAAATCCACAAACTTTGTGCCGGTCTTATTTTTTCCACGATGAGCAATTTCGATCTAATTATAACTTATTTGATTTATACGTGGTATATCATTGTCTACATGACATACACATGTCAATTTTTTATCTAGTTATTTGCGTATAAATACACAAACAACATTTTCTAATTTTTCTCACAAACTTAATACTCTTCTGATTTTTCTCACAAAATTCATGTTCAACATATCTCTCAGTTAGTTTGTGTTGCAGTTGATTATGGTTAAATGTTAATGCAATTTTTTTTATTGTGTCGAGAAATTGGAGGGTTTTAATATGAAATTTGGATTCAAATATTTTATTATGACATATTTCTCAATGAGTTTGTGTTTAATTAGTTATACATAAAATGTTAATTAAAATTTTTTATTGTGTTGAGAAACTGAAAAGCTTTGGAGGGTGTTTGGTTGAGCTTATAAGTTGTTTAGTAGCTTATAAACTTCTTCAAAATGTTTGGTAAAATAAGTTCCTAAAGAGTTTATAAGCTGTAAAAATAAGATTTACTCCCAACTTATTTTCTCATTATCTTATAAGCAACACTCATTTTACAAAAATAACTCAATTATGATTTTTTATTTTCATCATACATCATTCTTTTAATTTTTCTTCAATTTTTTCTCTATAACAAAGATTTTCTCTCACTAACTAAAAATTCTCTCTCTAACTTATAAGCACAATTATCCAATTTATCCTAAGCTCTTGAAAAACTATATATATCTTATAAGCTCTTTTAAATATGCTTAGCCAAATACCCTCATAATATGATATTTGGATCCAAAAATTCTATCATTGAGCGAGAAATATGGGAAAATGAATTTCGTGAAAAAATTAGAAAAACATGAAGTTCGCGAGAAAAATAAAAAAAATGCTAAAAATTTGTGTATTTACACGTAAACGACTCAAAAGAATTATTATAATTGTCGGCTGGTCATTTCACGTTGGCAGAGCTCCGACGGACACCTGATCATCATCAATTTTTCGGGAAAACTAAGTTTCATCGTAAAAATCAAACAAGCACAAAATTCGTATATTTAGATTCAAAAAATAAAATTTAATTAAAAATTATTAAATATTGAAAGTACATGTATTTATACTCAAATAATCCAATATTAAAATGTATCTACAAAATAAATTATTTCTTGATTTCCAAATACATATAATTAACTTGCTAACTCACTATTTGTCAACACAATTCTATGGTTCTGTTGCTTCTTGGTTTGGCTTTTGAGCATAGGTGGTGACGTTTGTGGTTGGAAACTTTTAGTTGTCAACTTCCCCAAATTTCACATTCTTTTCTTCCAAACAAAAATATAAGAGCATCCGCAATGGACTTACTTGATAGCCTACTTGATAGTGGGGGATCACATTGAGTAAGTAGTGCTGCATTGGGGTTACTTGATAGCCTACTTGATAACATTAGTTTTGATTTTTATGTTTTTCATTTAATTTTAATTGCTCAAATTTAAATAGGGTTAAGGAGCAAATTCATCCTTGAAGTAGAGGCTCCTAGAGCGTTTATCTCCCTATTCTCGATTCTGGCGCAAACACCTCCTCATAGTCCAAGAAAAGGGTGCAATTAAACCCAGACCACTAATGCCGTTAAGCGCCGTTAAACGTCTGGGTTTAATTGCACCCTCTACTTCAGGGGTGGATCTGCACCTTAATCTTTTTTTTTTCAATTTCGGCAACCCACCTCCGACATCAGCTTAACCGCCTCCGTACTCATCGGCTCCGACTTGCACCTTGTCAGCTCGCATGCACCCAATCTCTTGGTCGTCGATGCTGTTGTGCGGGGCGATGAAGAAGCTGATGGTGTTGCTCATGTCGGCGGTGGGCAGTCGACGACCAAGAAATTGGACGCGTGCGAGTTGACAAGGTGCAAATCGGAGCCGATGAGTACTAAGGCGGCTAAGCTGATGCCGAAGGTGGGTTGTTGAAATTGGGAAAAAAAAAGGTTAAGGTGCATATCCACCCCTGAAGTAGAAGGTGCAATTAAACCCAAACGTTTAACGACACTTAACGGCGTTAGAGGTCTGGGTTTAATTGCACCCTTTTCTTGGACTATAGAGAGGTATTTACGCCAAGGTCGAGAATGAGGGGATAAACGCTCTAGGGGCCTCTACTTTAGGAGTGGATCTGCACCTTAACCCATTTAAATAACACAATTTATTTCAAATTTAAATTGCATTAATTTTAAAATTCTAAATATTACATAAAACTTTAATAAAATAAAAATAATTTCTAAAAATTAACTATTCTGGTCCTAGAGGTCCGAAACGTGCCCAAAGGTGCTCCATCAAATCATTTCGGAGCTGAGCATGTAGATATCTATCTCGGAGAATTGTATCCCTTCGCACATATTCCTCGAAGGACACCGGTGTTTGTGGAGCACTCTCCGTCGAAGCACTGCTAGACGCCCCATCATCATCTCTCCAGTTGAGAGCCGCTTCACCTTCGTGCTCCACAATCATGTTGTGGAGAATGATGCAACACAACATGATGTCCTTAAGGTGCTCTACGTACCAATTGCGCGCCGGACTTCTAATGATTCCCCACCGAGCTTGAAGGACTCCGAAGGCGCGTTCGACATCCTTCCGTGCCGATTCTTGCATCTTCTTGAACCTTGCCTCCTTCGGATTGGTTGCCATGGATGGACTCTTGACGAAGCAACGCCACTCCGAATATATGCCGTCACACAAGTAGTAGCCCATCCGGTATTCGCGCTAGTTGGCATGAAGACCACTGGCGCCGCAGTTCCTCCTAACACGTCGGAGAAGAAAGGCGACTGATTCAGCACATTGATGTCGTTGTTTGAACCAGCGACACCGAAGAAGGTGTGCCAAATCCACAAATCGTGGGATGCAACGGCCTCCAATATCAAGATGGGCTCTCCCTGATCCCCGCGTGTGTAGGCGTCGTGCCACGCCTTTGGGCAGTTATTCCACGCTCAATGCATGCAGTCTAAGCTCCCGAGCATCCCGGGAAAACCGTGTCGCGCCTCGTGCATATGAAGGAGGCGTTGGACGGCGCAGGTAATAGGCTCCAAAAGCCCGAATAACCGCCTTGCAGAACTTCTTGAGGCATACACGCCCGGTTGAGTCGGCCACTTTGAGATACTCATCGAAAACATCCGCACTAACCCTGGTGGCTAATTGGCGGATAGCCGACGTGCATTTCTGTAAAGGAGAAAGAGAGTCTCGACCGATTGCATCAGTGCTCATATGGAAGAAAATATCTTCACCTTGAACAACCTCGACGATGCGCAAGAACAACTCCTTTTGCATGCGAAAATGACGCCGAAAAAAAGTAGGACCGTACGTTGGATTGTCGATGAAGTAGTCTTGCATAAGACGTACATGGGCCTCTTCACGATCACTGTGGACGTATGATCGAGGACGTTTGACACGCGCCGGCTTTGGCGCCGGTGGGGAGCAGTATGGAGCAAGCACTTGTTTCTGCAACTCTACCAACTCCATGAACCTTTCAGCTACTTCATCGGAATCAGGCGAAGAATCATGTTGGGGTGACGCCATTTTTAGAAGAACGAAGATGATATTTTGCAAGAAAAATTGAAGGAGGAAGAAGGAGTGAGTTGTGATGAATGAGGGAGGGAAAGTATTATTTATAGAGAGAAAAGAATAGAAAAAAAAATAAAAAAAATAAAAAAAGGTGTCAAACGGCTAAAAGAGCTGTTGGAAAAAAAAAATCAAAAAAACTTAAAAAGCCGTTGAATTTTTTTTAATTGAGGCGCGTGCTCTACACGAGCACTCGAGTAATGCTCGAGTAGACCCCCCCCTCCCGCAACGCCCCTACATGATGGCAACGCTCTACTCGAGTAAGCCATCGAGTAGAGCGTTGCAGATGCTCTAATAAAAGAAAATTCTCGAATGAGTTCATCATCGATCGTGTGCTTTTTAATTTGTTGAATTCCATTCCTTTGCGCCAAATGTGTACTTTAAGTAGATTGGATGCTCAGTAAATACCTTTTTATTAAAATAAATTTTTGGATATTTTGCTCGATAAATTAATTAAAGTTGCATCCTCGAACCATAAATTTGTCTTTTAAGGGGACGTTTACTTTATATAATTGATTATATGCATGGTTGACTATTTTTATCCTCAAGAGTAGGATATCTCTAATCACACTCTTTCAATGGGATAAAAATCAAGTAAAAATTAGTTTAAATAATAAAAATAATCAAGGGCCTTGAAATATTCCAAAATTGCAACCCATCAAAATAAACAAGGCTAATCTTCCAAAGTAATCGCTCCTAAATCTACAAATCTTTTGAGATCATAATGTGCCGGTCAGAACAAAGCAATGAGTTCAATATTCTATTTAATTTTAGTTGTGGGATATTTGCTACAAAAGAATAAAAAATAAATTTGTCAAAGGCAATATAAAATTTTAAATTATGCATATATAAATGTTTATATATATGAGGAATCAACCACACATAGATAATTGGTGTGTGGCCGGGTGGGTATATTAATTTTCCACATTAAATAAAATTTTATTTAAATAATTGAATATAAAACAAATAATACATAATCAACACAAAATGTATAATGGGCATTAAAAAGTTTGTTGCACTTATTGACCGTTAATAATTAGTATATAATATATATATATATATATATATATATATATATATATATATATAAAAGACCCCCTAATTTTAGTGAGATCTAGGACACGATTTGGTGTGTTTATTTTATCAATCATACAATTGATATTGTATTTGGAGGGTGATTTTTTTTCGCAGGGTTCTAATCCTGGAGGGAGCAGAATATTTTAAATTTTGTTATTCATCAGTATATACTGTATTGTTCATCAGTATATACGGACTTGTTCATCAATATATATGTCTTATTCATTACGAATTTTTTTAATTTCATTTTTCATCAGTATATACATCTTGTTCATTAGATATACATTTTGTTCATTAGTATTATATGTCTTATTCATTGTACTCATGTTACGCGAAAAATAGAGGGTCTCACTGGAGCGCGCCCCTATATATATATATATATATATATATAGGGGAATGCTACAGTGAAAACACTTCTTAAAATATAAATATAAACTTTTTTTAATGTACGAATTTTATCCAACAGGGTTACGAATTCAAAATTTTGCTACCATTGGGATTCGAACCCAGGACCACGAATTCATCCAAAAGGGTTACGAATCAACCGTAGATCTTGATGATTTAAGGGCTGAAAATTGTTTATATTTTATATTTTAAGAAGTGTTTTTATTTTAGCCCTCCCCTATATATATATATATATATATATATCAGTGTCATTAACCAGGGGAGGGCTAGAATAAAAACACTCTTAAGTGTATAAAATATAAATGATTTTCAGCCCTTAGATCATCAAGATCTACGGTTGATTCGTAACCCTTTTGGATGAATTCGTGGTCCTGGGTTCGAATCCTAAAGGTAGCAAAAATTTATTTTTCACAATTCGTAACCATGTTGGATGAATTCGTAACCCTGTTGGATAAAATTCGTACATTAAAAAACGTTTATATTTATATTTTAAGAAGTGTTTTTACTGTAGCCCTCCCTCATTAACCATACATATATAATCATTAAATACGTGTGGCTAATAACTGTAAATATTTGCCCCGTAAGAATATTAGAAATTAAAGATTAAATAATAAATAAGTAATAGTATAAAATAAATGTGATTAAATCTTTTTATCCACACATAAATAAATATAACTAATTACTTAAAAATGTCATCTGAAATTAACTACACATATCTAATTATGTGTGAATAAACAGACACATTAATGAATATATGTAACAAATTATATGTGACTAAAACTTATATATTTTATGTAATGATGTTATATACTCCATCCGTTCCATTATAAATGAAACTCTTTCTATTTTGGGTGTCCCACCATAAGTGAGACTTTGTTCTTTTTGGATAAAAATTTTACCGTTCAAACATATTTTTTCACTTTTTCACCTACACACAAAATACATATTTCTTAATTTCCGTGTCCTAAAAAAGGGTCTCACTTTCAGTGGAATGTAGGAAGTATATGTGTGTGAGTATAAGGATTTAGTCAAATTAAAAAATTGTACAGGAATATACTGAAACAGAATATAATAGTAGAGGGACCTAATGATGTGTTTTGCCCTAATTCTAAAAAAAATCTAGCCATACCAAATAAAGAGAGGTTTTGGAACTGTGCATGAATGACACAATCATACATCAATGCATGGCCTTATCGATGTATACATATTTTTATAAAATAAACATGATATATATCATGACAATTGACAAGGGTATATCTCCTTCCATTCCTCAAAACTTGAGCAGTATTTTTTTTGAGTTGTCCCGCAAAACTTGAGCACTTTTCTTATATAGCAATTTTTTTTACTTTATTCACCTTTTCGCTTTTTAACCTACCACACTTAACACACAAAATACTATTTCATCTGTCCCATAAAAACATGCATAATCTTTCTTTTTTGTTCGTCCCAACAAAACATGCATAACTCATTTATAGTAATTTAACTCTCTCACTAAACATCACAATCAATGAGATCCTTTTTCCACTCACACTATACTTTATAGGATTTTTTAAAATTTGTGCCGTCTCAAACTATGCATATTTTTATAGGACGAATGAAGTAACTACTTAAAATCCGTATCGAAAAGAAATTGCTCATAGTTTCACGAGACGAAAAGAGTATAGTGAAAACATGGAAAATAGGGTGTGGTTTATTCCTACTTTTTGGTGTCACATGGCAATGATGCAAGTATGCTTGTAAAATTTTTGGAAGATTAGTTTGAATGAGAGGAGATGAGGGCCTTTTATTAGACTTGTCTTGCACCAAAACAGGAATGCGGTTTATGTCATGACCACAGTGGCAAGACATACCCCTCTTCCAACATGTGAACTATATGTACTCTCTCTCTCACACACACAAACACACACTCAACTGTACGTGTTAGTGATTATAGGTATCATAATATATATTAATGTAATGTGGAATCCCCCATTCTATCTATAACCAGAAAAATCAAAATTATTATCATCTAGACTTAAAATAAGTTATTAGTTGTTTGACGGGAGGATTGTTGAACTTTCAAACCTATTTTAATTTATGTTTGTGTTTGGGTAATGGTGATGTTTGAATCTTTGGCATCGTTGCTTATAAGTTGAAGTTTATACTTATTAATTAGATATCTCCTTGATATCATTAATTAATACTCCCTCCATCTCAGTCATGTTAATTGATCAATTTTTTTTTATCACGAAAATTAAAAAAACTAATACTCCCTTTGTCCCATCTCCACAGTCCACTTCACTTTTTCACATATATTAAGAACATGTAATAAATAGTGCTTGGAAAATTCAAATAGTACTTGGAAAATACAAAATATATGTAATTATTCAATTTTGCCCTTATTTATTCTATATTTGACTATATTTAAATAATGTTACTTTGGTAAAAAAAGAAATTTAATGCTAATTTAATTTAGAAAGTGGACTATATTGTGTGACATCTAAAAAAGGAATAAGAGAATATGAAGGTGGGACGGAGGGAGTAATTTAAGTGTGTTTGACAATAATGATTACATATTTCATTGTTTGTATTTATTTCATATAAAGAAATGAGATAATTGAACGTAAATACACCAACTTTGACGAGAATTTATTTTTAACACGAACTTAGAAAAATTCAATAAAATGCGCGAACTTTAGTTGCCGTTCAAATTTGACTCTGTTAAATCCTAAAATGTTCAAAACTGCCCTTTCAAATCAAATTGCACAAAAGTCCACTTTCAAATTTATGTGTACAAAAGAGTCCACTTTCGAATTTGTGTAAAATTTTAATAAATTACCTTAGTGAACATATTTTCTTATAATTATAAAGCTCACGCTCTCCTACGCTCTTGTAAAAAATGATATTAGAGCGAGTTTTTATTGAGGTTTCATAAAATATTTAATATATTAAGTAATTAACCTTATGTGGGAGGAGACTTCAAATAAATTATGGATCCCGACAACTGTCCGAGAGAGAGATACTTATTTGGATTTATACCTTATTGCCGCTTGGAACTTGGCAATTTCTAGAATATGGGCTTGATAATATTCAATACTTAAGATAATTTCACGAATATTTTCTCAATCTTCTTCTCGACGAAAATGTCCTTCAAGGCATCATTCACAACATCTGAGATTGTCTCGTAGAATCTCTCTTACCCTCCATCTCTTGCATAATAATCATGTATTCATTGCATCTCAGAAAGTTGTCTGGATCCATAATTTCTTTGGAAACTCCTCCCACATAGGGTTAATTACTTAATATATTACATATTTTATAAACCCTCAATAAAATCCGCTCCGATACCATTTTTGAAAGAGGGGCAATTTTGAATATTCTAGTATTTAACGGAGTCAAATGTGAACAACAACTAAAGTTCGTGTATTTTATTGGATTTTTTTTAAGTTCGTGTTAAAAATGAATTCTCGCCAAAATTGCTGTATTTATGTATAATTATCTCTAAAGAAATTGATCAACTTAACTGAAACGATCCAAAAGGAAATAATGATCAAATTAGTTGGGGCGGAGAGTAATTGTATATTTCAAGTTTAAGCATTTAAAGATTGGCCTTGCAAAGCATGAGATCGAGAGAGTTTTTCACGAGCTACATATATTATGATAAGATCGTAATTAAGGTTGAGGTAGCACACATGTCTGCATCAAAACTTTTACAAGATTGTGTGGGATAAGATTATGCACTAAAATTAGAGGTTAGTTAGTTAACCAAAAAAGAGTAGAAATAATAGTGAACAAATATGGGTGAGCAGAAAAGCAGCATACCCGTGACATGTCTAATTCCGTAGGACTAAATCTCCATTGAATAATTACATAAGTTAGAAATGTGGTACATAATTTCATAGGCCTATGCCTAGCTAGGCAGCTAGAATATATCTCTCAGCTCTTTATCTCTTTGGCCAGATTTTTCATATGTTACAAACCCTAAATATGTGCATGTCAGTCGCCGATAACGACCATTGTTTGTAAAGGCACGTGGGATCATAGAAATATATATATATTGGATTAACATAAAAATTAAAGTTATTACGAGAACTAAGAACTAAATTTGTAAATACACCTGGTTGCATTTCAAAAATTTTATATTTGCATTTTTACACTTTTCACAATACCACTAAAAATTTGCTCATAGCCTATAATTTTAAACCATAGATTATATGTGTTCCGCACTATAGAGAAATCATATATATATAGGGAAAGGCTAAAATAAGAGCATTTCTTAAGATATAAAATAAGAATCATTTTCAGCCCTTAGATCATCAAAATTTACGGTTGATTCGTAATCCTGTTGGATGGATTTATGGTCCTGAGTTCGAATCCCAAAGGTAGCAAAAATTTATTTTTCACAATTCATACCTTTATACAGCGAATTCATACGTGTTCTAGATAAAATTCATACATTAAAAATTGCTCTTATTTCTTATTTTAAGATGTGCTCTCACGGTAGTCCACCCCTATATATATATATAAGATGCAAAATATAAGAGTGCAATAAGATACAACAAGAATTATGTTACTGTGCATTTAAAAAATTTAGTTCTCATTTCTCACAATAATATTGATTTTTATTAAAACTCCTCCTTATATATAGAGTATATATATTTAGTGTGATTTCATGGAAAATGCTATATATCGAGAGAGTGAAGAATAATGAATAAACTCATGAACATACGTTTCTATTTAATATGTTAAAAATCTCGCTCCCTCGAAGATTTGAACCCCAACGAAAATATATGTTCATACGGAAATTCAGAAAAATTATTGACTTATTCGCACGTATTCTCCATGAAACCTTTATATATATATATATATATATATATATATATATAGTGTTCTTAGCGCGTCACATGTACAAAATTTGTGGTCCAGATTTGATAGTAATGCTATGTAAGGACATGAAACTACAAGAACCTTATTATTTACGTATGTGTGTGTGTGTGTGTGTATATATATACACGTGGCAGAGGGCTTCCAAAGCCTTCCAAGGTAAAATGTATGCATGGATAAAATACAAATAAAATTTTAGATATTAAAAAAAATATTAGTATTATTTTTTTTAAACTAACGTGTATTTCATACATAACTTTGCACGCAAAAATACATATGTATAAGCACAATTACAGAAATATGCATAACATTGCATACAAAAATGCATGCATTTTATGCATGATTCAAACGTTTGGAGGGGTGGGGAGGACAGCGGCGAGAAGTCCCTGACCGGTTGCCTAATTCAATGCATTTCTATGTGTAATTAATGTTATGTATTTTTGTGTAGGAATAAAAGTTTTGGATGTTAAACAAAATCGATTTTTTTAATTATAATTTTATTATTATTTTTAAAGGCTACATTGATTTCATGCATAACTTTATACACAAAAATGCATATATATAAACACAAATATACATAATATTTCACACAAAAATACATGCATTTTATGCATGTTTACGTCTCGGGGGGAGGGGGTCAGTAGCGAGAGATACCTGACTGATTGCATAATGTAATGAATTTTTGTTGGCAAAGTTATTCATGAAATCGATGTCAACTTAAAAAAAAAATCAAAAGAAAAAATAAAAAAAATTATTTTCAAAAATGATTTTTTTTAATATACGAAAATTTTATTTCGATCTTACTGCGTGTATTTTTATTTGAAAAGCTTTAGAAGCCCTCTACCACGTCTTACGTTCTTGGTGCTTCACATGAACAAAATGTATGGTTCGGGATTGTGACTACATACTATCTAGATTTGAGTACTATATGATCTCAAATATGGATGTATATAATTAAGTTCTATTGAAAAATTTATTTTTTTCGTGAAAACTAAAATAATAAATAAATTAATAAATTACGAAGAAATCAATATAATTGATGAATAGACTTATCTACGTAATATTTTGAGAATTTTTGCCCTTCAGAATTGGAGCCCATGATATGACCAACATGTTCATTTATAAAAAAATTAAAAATTATCAATTTATTCATAATACCTTCTCAATTTCATAAAACTATTTTCCTCAAAAAAAAAATCATAAAACTATTTACTTTTTCTAAAAGATTTTATTCTTGTCCCAAAAGTGTGAGAATCGAAAAGGTAAAAATTACTACATAGTATATAGGAGAAGAAAAATGTTGTCCAATTGAAGATCATGGGCGTTGAAAATATTCGGATTCACAGTCTCGTGATACATAAATGTGCAGAGAAAAAGAATATTCGGAGAGTCACATAACCACAAATATGTAGAAATAAAAGAACAAAATAGAAATGAAAAAAGCTGCATGAAAACTGAAATGAAAAGATAGTATATATATAAGGGCTCCCCCAACATTAACCTTTGATGTTTGCAGAGCTGGGAGCATCACCAACCCTTTTTCTAAGATATGATTGGAATATTGATTGTTGACCCCTCGTCTATATCTACATGTATTGATAAGGAGTGGTGCAAATTACTCCAGGTTCCAATAATATATGAATTTATTCTGAAAATTAATAAATTTTTAAATTTTAATTTTTTGTATTTTATATTTTATATGATAAGCATTTACTCATTTGAACCAATAATTTATTAGGATTGAGTTATAGTAAAAACTTGATTTTATATAAAAATTATACTCAATGTATCAAGTAAATTTTGTTCTTCTTTTAGTTTAGGGTTAATTGCATGAAAATACACCAATTTTGATTAAAATTTATTTTTTAGGGGGATAATTGCGTGAAAATACACAAACTTTGCCAAAAATTTATATTTGACGCAAAGTTAGGATTTTACATTTCAATACACCAACTTTCGTTGTTGTCCAAATTTGACACGACTTAATTCTTAAAAATTCAAAAAGCAACCTCTTTTTATAAATAATTATACAAAGACCCACTTATGTTATTATTTGGGACATTTAAACCAAAACAAGATATTTCCTTATGATGTTTTCTTTTAATCTTTGATCCGCGCCTAAAATGGTTTAAAAGAAAACATCATAAGGAAATATCTTGTTTTGGTTTAAATGTCCCAAATTATAACATAAGTGGGTCTTTGTATAATTATTTACAAAAAGGGGTTATTTTTTGAATTTTTAAGAATTAAGTCGTGTCAAATTTGGACAGCAACGAAAGTTGGTGTATTAAAATGTAAAATCCTAACTTCGCGTCAAATATGAACTTTTAGCAAATTTTGTGTATTTAGGTGCAATTTTCCCTTTTTTATGCATACCTAGGAAAGTTTAATAAAATATATAAATTTTATTATTTGTTTAATTTTGACTCTGATGAGCCACATAGACGCCATGCGAATGTCACGTAGACGCTATGTCATTTTCAGTGAGCCACGTAGATGCTATGTAGTATTTTAACTTAGGGGAAATGAAATTGAAATCAAAATTGAACAACTAATAAAGTTTGTGCGTTGTATTGAACTTTTCTAAGTACGCGTTAAAAATAAATTTTGGCTAAAATTGGTATATTCATATGTAATTATCCCCTTAATTTATAGGTCAAATACAAATATTTTGTTATCTTTTGATTAAATGATATTTTTATTTGATCCTGATCACCCTATTATATACTCCATCCGTCCCCGAAATAAGTTCTTCTTTGGGGATGACACAGATTTTAAGGAAAAATGGTAAAGTGTATTGATAGTAGAGAATAATTAGTATTGAGAGTGGTGAAAATGTGAAAACGTGTTATAATTAGTATTGAGAGTGGTGAAAAAGTAAAAAGTAAGAAAAAATAAAGTATTATTAGTGATGGGGTAGTTGTCCAAAAATAGAAATAAAGAAAGATGAACTTATTTAGGGGACGTGCCAAAAAGAAAAAAGATGAACTTATTTCAAGGACGAGGAGAGTATATAGTACAAATTATATGTAGAGAGAGAGAGAGAGAGTGTGTGTGTGAGGTCCAAAATAGGGTTCACATCAGAATAGGAAGCATGTACCACCCAACCACCATGCAAAAGCATGTTATTCATCTTTGACCAAAACAAAAATTGAATGGAGTTGAAGAAGAAAAGCTTTTGCTTCAAGGATTCCTTCCCTCTACAGTCCTACAATCTTTGCTGTTTGCAGGTCCTACATCTACATTTATGCGTACTCATTAATGATACATAAATAATTAATACAGGAAATATTCACAACTACAAAAATCGAAATAAATTAATGGAACAAAATATCTAATGTACAAAAGTAACGGTATCGCAACGACTGACAGTCAACGTCCCTCTTCAACCATCTTTTCCATTTTGTGGATTACATTAAATGGCATCGTCCAAACAACAACTTACCAATTTCTTGATTTCTCTTTTATTTTTATTTTGGAATTACTTGAAATAACTTTTAAGAAAAAAAGTGATTATTTTATTTATTACGTAGGTAGGTAAGACTTTAGGATTTTGAGATCATTTCCGAAACTATAACCAACTTTAATTTATTAATATGAGCACGCAGTAGACAAGACATTTAACAATAGGATATATGTAGTGTACATCAATTATTATACGCAATATTTAGTGAAATTAAATTGAATCGCAGTGAGAATAATAAACGTAATTCAAGTACCAAAAAAGGGGTCCAGTGGAATGAATGCTTGATTGATTTTGCTTGTTTGGCTCCCTAAAGTAATATCAGAAGCTCAAGTTCAACTTTCAATTATATGTACACCCTTAATTCATGGGCCTCACATTTCAATTCATTAGTTTCCTACTCACAGTTCCGTATGTTATAATTTTTTATTTGGTCATGAGTTTGACTCGCACAGATATTCCAAGTGTATATAGGATAAATTTTGTTCTTAATTAATTACATTACATATATTTATAAAAGCTCAATCATATGTGACTGAATCTAATGTGACATATTCGATTTATAAGATGTTAGTGGAATTTAATTTGAGACAAATGGTCTTAAGAGTACGTAGCCAATTCGCCAACTCATATTTATAGGGTTAATAGCCGGAAAATACACGAACTTTCATCGAATTTGTATATTGCACGTGATTTTAAAAAATAGTCCCAAAATACACAATCTTTTAATTTAATTGCAAACTACACCCGCATTTACTACCACCTTAATCGGTGGTGACGTGGTTGTCGGATTTTGTTGACGTGGATGATTTTCCAATGTAGGAATACGACGTTGTTTTGTTGTTACATTACAACAACCAAAACAACGTCGTTTTATCAAGTTATTTAAAATAAATAAAAATTAAAAAAAAATTTAAAAAAAAAGAAGAAGAAGAAGAAAAAAGTTGTTGCTTCACGCCGTTTTGCCAAGTCTCCTCCGCCGCTCACTTGCTGCTTCACCCCCACTGCCTCCGCCGGGTGGTCCCACTCGGACATGGGGCTGAAGGTGATTGTTGATTGTTGAGTGATTTGGGGCAAGAAGCCATTGTTGTCGCGCCGGAGTGTGGAGAGAAAAGGGAGCTTTGGGCTGGGCTGGACTGGGCTCGGCGGCGGCGGTCTTCCGGTTGTGCGGTCGCCGGGAATTGACGGGCAGGAGGCCACGATTTGGGGATCTAAGGTGTTGACGGCGGAGGTGGTGGTGGTGCCCTCGTTTTCTCATTCCCAACCACCGCCGCCACTGGTGCTACAACTGCAGAGACTCGCGATCGTCGGAGTCCAAATCTGGTGCGCCTCTCGATTCATACACGAGCCATAGAGCACCCAAATCCTCCGCTACTTCCGCTAGGTCGCCGCGTCGGCGCGCGGCGGAGGAGGATGAAGGAGAGGAGGGTTTGAAGAGGAACAGAGGAGGCCAATCGCCCCTGTCACCGGCGGCTGGTGTTCCAGGTGGTCACGAATCTTCGGCCATCACAACATCATCGCCGTTGCCCCAAATCGGGCAAGAGATTGAAGAAGAAGAACAATGACGTGTTCAAGACATTTTTCTTTATTTTTTTTCTCCCTGTCAAAACGACGTCGTTTTAAACGTGTGACTTGCCACCGTGTAATAAATGCCACACGTAATGCCATGTAGTTTAAAATAGTTTCCACGTCATCGCCGGTTAAACATAAGAGTGGTTGAATTTTCGCCAGGTGCAAATTGCAACTAAATCAAAAGGTCATGTATTCTGGAGCTATTTTTGAAGGTCATGTGCAATATGCAAATCCGAAAAAAGTTCGTGTATTTTTTTCGACTATTAACCCCATATTTATATATTGTATTGGGAAAATAGCGTCAAAATCCTTGAATTTTGGCGTGATTCTCGTTTTTTCCTTGACCTTAAAATCTCGCGTTAAAATTTATGACCGTTGCTCCGATCATTAATTTTCCCTTAATGACGTTTTTCGGCCACTAATTACATGATGTGTCGCCTACGTGGTACACTTATGCTAAGTAGTTTAATTAAGGGCAAAACAACGTCGTTTTACGTCTGAATTAAATAACTCTATTTTACTCTGAAATTCAAAATATTATTTTCAAAGCCTTAAAATTAAATAGTCGCCTCTCCAATGGCTTCCCAGGCAGCCCCAAGGAGTGCCAAACGAGGGCAGAATTCACGGCTTGGGCGCGCCTGAGGACGTGGCCAGAGCCTACCCGAATCAGTATGAGAAAGATTTGAGAGATTTTATGAGCACAAGACAGAGGAGATTGTGAGTGGAGGGCTCATGTTTCCCCTCATGCCTGCAACTCTTGTAGAGAAAAGCGTGATAGACGCGTTTAACTTGTCGATCCATAAGCCAACAGTGGGAGAGATGAGGAAAGTGATAGAGAAGAATGAGCGTTCTAGCAATGAGAGAATAGAGTTAATAAATTCCAAGGCAAGGATTGGGGAAGTGGCTGATGCAGCTATCATATTAGTGCAAATGAGAGTTGTAATGGAGGAAGACATGACAATTCTTCGTATTCAAATCTGAGAGTGTTTTGGGTATTTTTTTTTGTGAGAAACCCTAATTTGAAAAGGGATTTCAGTTGAATTTGATTTAATCCCCAAATAAAAGATAAGACAACCACGTTTTATGGTTTTACTGAAACATGATCGTTCGATTCGCCGAAAAAATTAGCTTACGTGTATTTTCGATTGCCATGTCAGCTTTCTTTTGGGGAAATTTTAACTTTATGGGAAAAGTATAAATCAGGTACAAGTTCATGAATTTTAACGCAAAATTTTAGGGCTAAGAGAAAAATGAGAATCACGCCAAACTTCAGGGATTTTGACGCTATTTGCCCCATTGTATATAGTTATCTATAATATAGCCATGTCAATGGGTGAAATGGTGTGTGGGCCATTTTGGAAACTAAAGCATTGTAATTAAGAATTAAGATAATGCAAACCTAAATAAACATTGATGGGAAATGGACTCAAAAGTAGCTCATTCTAGTAATTGGTACATCCGTGAGCCCAATTTTTAGGGAGTCATGATTATTTATCTTATCTTTTAATTTTTTTTTGAATATGCGATAAGTCTGAAATGAAAATTTTATTGAAAAAAAGAAGTTTGGGAAAAACCCTTGAGAGCACAGGCGCAAACAAGGAAAGGGCCTCAAAATAGGAAGCCGAAAAGAACGTAAAAAATAACAAAAACATAAGCTAAAAAACGGGCAAACAACGCAAAGCCAAAACCACACAAGGAAGCGCTAGCCATCCCTGCATGCAAGGCTGCACCAAGAAGAACAGCAGAGCAGAGCCGCAAAGTCAGATCACGAAAAAGCCAGAGCAGCCAACACCAGAGATGCACAACCAAAGCAAACGCAGTCAGAGCATGCAACGCCAGATTAGATAACTCCAGGGCAGACCATGCCAGGGATGAGCAGACAGAGCAGTCCTCGCCAGAGGAGAGCGGCATGGCCCGAGCAAGCGCCAGAGCAGAGCAGCATGGCCAGAGCAGGCGAGCCAGAGCTGCTGAGAGCAGAGCTGACTTCGAAGTAGAGCTAACTCCAGAGCAGAGCATACCTTCAAAGCAGAGCTGACCTCCAGAGCAGAGCTGACCTCTAGAGCAGAGCAGAGCCGACCTCCAGAGCAGAGCAGAGCTCCAGAGCATATCTGACCTCTAGAGCTGACCTCCAGAGTAGAGCAAACCTTCAGAGCAGAGTTGACCGCCAAAGCAGGGCAGACCTCCTGAGCAGAGCAGAGCCGACCCCCAGAGCAGAGCTGGCCTCCAGAGCAGAGCAGAGCTAACCTCCTGAGCCGAGCAGAGATGACTCCAGAGCTGAGCTGGCACCCAGAGCAGAGCAAAACTCCAGAGTAGCGCAGACCTCCAGAGCAAGCAGAACCGACCTCCAGTTGTAGAGCTGACCAGCCGATCCAGAGCAAACCCGACCGGCAGCTCTGGCAGATCCAAAGCAAGCCCGCAACACCAAAGAACCAGAGCAGAGCAATGACCCGAAACCCAGAACAGCGCCAGAGCAGACGCGTACACACCTGCCAACCAAGAAGCGAAAAAAGAACAGACAAAGCAAACCAAAGCGCCAAAACCACCAAGTAAAAGGAAAAACGACAGAACAGAAAGTCTCCCCCCCAGGGACGCTAGCCAAGGGAAGATCACCACTCCAGTCCGATCACGCAAACCCCAACACATCCTCCGGAACAGCGTAGGCTCCAAGAGGCTCCACCACCAAACCAACTCAAACCAGACCAGGCCTTAAGAACCGCAAACCACGAGGAAAGTGCAGAGCAAGGTCCAGAGAAGCAACATCAAGAAAAACAACCAATCCGGTCAGACCCGATTCTCCACTAGCAGTGAGTCTCCTAATGCAATTACTTTTATGAATCTCAAACTTAAAATTGAAGGCCATCTTCACGGGATGTAGTAGTTGGGGTAACCAAAGACTTCCCGCGAGGTTTCCCATGCTCATAACGGTACGACCATCATAGGAGCAGAGAGCAAGAGTTCAGAACAATAAATCACATTGAAGGCAATCTTCACGGGATGAAGTAGTTGGGGTAACCAAAGACTTCCCGCGAGGTTCCCCATGCTCATAACGGTACGACCATCATAGGAGCAGAGACCAAGAGTTCAGAACAAACAAACCATACAAACCAGAGATAGTAAGCCTATTGCAATGAAGACACTCCTGCTAGCATCTACCGGACAAATCACTTCAAGGAAAGCTGATCAATCCGTTGCCTCCCAAAATCTTAGACTCCTTGCATCACCCCAGGAACGCGCCGAACTTAAGGACCAAGCCAGCCACCAGAACCCAACACAAGCCAGAGCCCCGGGAGCCAACGCTAAACCAAAGCACGGTAGTAGCTCGGAGACACGCAAAGAAGGGACCACCACCCAAGACCAGCGGACCCAGGAAACCAAAGAACAAAAACCAAAAACCAAAAACCAAAAACCAAAGGGAACCGAAAACAAAAACCAAGAAAAGGACAGTAACTTCCCTGGAAAGCACAACACAATTAAAGGACAATACTAACATAAGGCAGGCCTCTTCTATCATCGCTAACCAATTGAAGAATATCCGGGATCGCAAAAGGCCAGATTCCATCCTCCACCACCGAAGAGGCCATGAAGTCAGCAACACGATTCCCTTCCCTGTAAATGTGAGTGATAATAATATGAAGCTCAGCAATGGAAGAAAGTACCTTCCGCCAACGGCTGAAGAATCTCCAAGGAACCGTGTGGGAACGCAAACGGAGGAGATCGACCATGTAAGTGCAGTCCGTCTCAATCCACACATAGTCCCAACCCTGAACCACAATCTGCTCAAGAGCAATGATGAGGGCAAGAAGCTCTGCTTCAAACGCCCAACCACGGCCTGCAGAGAAATGGAAGCACCCCAAAACAGACGAAGAATATGCGATAAGTTCATACACGAATCTAAGGGTATTATTTGGTGAAGTTCGATGCCAAAATAAAATCAAATTAGAGGCAAAATGAGATATACCATTTTTAAAAGATAAAATTTAAAAAATACCCACCATTTACAAAACAATAAATTATACTCATTTAGAATATTTTTACCTTATGTACAATTCGTGCATTGCTCGACACTGAAGTGTCGAGCATTACTTTCCAGTGCTCAAGCGTCGAGTGTCGAGTTTGTCGAACATCGAGTATCGAGAATGTCGAGCAACTATTGTTGTTCTATATCGCTCGACTTGCAAACTTTGCTCGACATGTATGACTTGTCGAGCATGTCGAGCAACCGTCGTTGTTCTATTTCGCTCGACTTACAAACGTTGCTCGACATGATCAATAAGTCAAGCATGTCGAGCAACAGTTCTAAATGCTTAATGGTCGACATGCTCGACTCCAAATGCTCGAGCATGTTGAGTATTTGTTCATATCCCACCTATATATGCTCGACATGCTTGACTTGCCGAGCATGTCCAACGAAGTTCGCGATTCGAGCAATGTAGAACAAACACACGAATCTTCGAAATATATCAACTGCAATTCAAAAATATTGTTCATAAACCATAAAATAGTTTTAATAACAATAACTACTGTATAGAAGAACTCAATATACCTTTCAACCACTGGATTAAGTACGAATCGAAGAAACCCAATATTGAAGAAGAAACTTTCTAGGTTTTGAAGATTATTATTTTGTGTTTGATTTTCAATTTGCAGAAGAAGGAGGTCACAACGAAAGCACGATGCAGCTGGGCGAAGTAGGGGAGGAGAGAGAGAGAGGCGTCTAAGGCTGTGCAATTTGGGGGGAAAGGGGACTTGTTTGAAATTTCTTTTTTTTTTCTAAGGACATCTTAGTCATTTCAACCTCAAAATAGGTACATTTTATATATTTCTTTATAGTGAGTATATTTTTATTTTTGTCTTCCAAATAGGGTAAAGACTACAATTGACTCATCAAATAATATAGTACTGGTTTGATAATTTTGATAAACCAAATCAAATGCTCAAATATAATTTGATTTGATTTGGTTAAATTTGTGATTTGAACAAAATTGTGAATGCCTTTACACGAATTTAAATGAGTAAAAATTTAAAATGCCCACTTCCTTATCATTTTTTTTGTAAAAATGTCCTTTTTTATTATACAAATCATTCTATGCCCTATTCTTTAAATACCCTTTGATTTGATGGGTTTGTTTGGTTTTCTGTGAAAGTCTTACACATTTGACCGATTTGACAACTATCAATCATAAAAGTCAACGATTTGACAGCTATCAGTCAAGAATATATATGAACGATAGGTGGCTAGATCATATATCCGGCCGGGTGGACACATAATTTCACCGGGCGGACACATGATTTTATCGATCGGACACATGATTTGGGTGGCAGATCATATGTTCGGTCGATAAAATTATGTGTCCACCCGGTAAAATCATGTGTCCGGCCGGGTGGACACATAATTTCACCGGGTGGACACATGATTTTATCGGTCGGATACATGATCTGGGTGGCAGATCATGTGTCCGACCGATAAAATCATGTGTCCGCCCAGTAAAATCATGTGTCCGGCCGGGCGGACACATGATCTAGCCACCCACCGGTCAAATGTACCCTTGACTGATAGCCGTCAAATCGTTGACTTTTATGACTGATAGCTGTCAAATCGGTCAAATGTGTAAGACTTTCACAAAAAACCAAGCACACCCATCAACATCAAATGGTAAATTAGGTACTTCACATAATTAGGGCATAGAATGCTTTGTATGATAACTTAGGGCATTTTTACAAAAAAACTTAAGGAAGTTGGCACTTTTGCCTATTAACACAATTTAAATTGTGATTGCTTTAAGAATTCATCACGAATTGAAATTCAAATTACCAATTAAATATTTTATATTAGCCTTGTTAGATTGAAACATATTTGCCCTATAAAAGATTGAAACAAATTTAATGTGCTAAATCTATTAAAATTTTATTTAAAGGTTGTCGACCAACTCCAATTAATAATAACACTTTTACTTGAAAAAATTAGTCTTCATAGATAAAAAATAATAAGGTTAATCTCTTTTTTACTTTGGTGAATTGAAATTTGAGTTAATTTTGCTCGATTCATATGTCATTAAAATAACGAAATTGAATAAATCCTACTATTGGCTATAGCTCTACTTTATTGTCCAAAAATATATGCTTATAGTTATGTAAATATTTTCATAAATAGAAAAAAAAGCTTATTATTATTATTATTATTATTATTATTATTATTATTATTATTATTATTATTATTATTATTATTATTATTATTATTATTATTATTATTATTATTATTATTATTATTATTATTATTACTACTACTTAAGTAAATAAAAAAATTAAAGACTTTATTATTATTTTTTTCTTGAGAAATTACACAAGTAAATAAAGAAATTTAAAGATCGTATGATGGTGGACTCGAATCTAGGACCTATAACCTTGGACATTAACCACTTACCGTTAGGCCAACACACACGCGCACACACAAACCTGCATATTGTTTTTTTTTTTAGAGAAAAGGCGTATCATATAAATCAAACCATATCAGAGTTTACAATATCAAGAAGCCAAACAGGAAAGTCTGACGTCCACGTTTGCTCACCCTGAGAAACCACAGCAGAAGCAGCTAAAGCATGAGCCGCTCTATTTGCACTTCTTCGAGCATGACAAAACTCCAACACCACGTACTTGCGCGCATGCTCAAAGACCTCCCACAAATCATCACAGAGAGAATCAGACCCTCCCCTCTCATCCTGAAGCACATGAATAGCAAGAAGGGAGTCGGAGAAAATAAAGACTGGACCGATATCTTGTTCAAGGCAAAAGCCAATAGCAATCATCATAGCGTGGAGTTCCCCAAGTAAAACCGTAGGCGTGAATCCAATCGGTCGGGCACCGGCAAAAATGATTGTACCTGAGGAGTCTCTGACAATGAAACCCGCTCCCACCTTCTGTCCATCCTCACGGAAAGATACATCCACATCAAGCCGGCAGCTGCCCGGAGGCGGCGCGTACCAGTCCCTAGCACCTTCGTTAGGCAAAATCCGTTGTTTAATAGTCAAAGAGTGCCGAGCATCTTTGAAGACCTTCAACATGGCATCGCTCATTTGGATATCCCTAACAAAAGAGACGCCATCAGTGTTATGCTTGAACTCGCGCAAGCACTTCCACGACGCCCAAAGCTTGAACAACCACTTCTCAACTCCCTCCTCACCCATGTTGTCCCAAATCGCCCCACACATATCCTCCAACGAAAGCCACTGAATTGGTTCGATGAAATCCTAAAACTCGGAGTTCTTCCATGCGTCACGGACTTTCTCACAGAACATAAGGCAATGCGTGGTTGAGCCTTACTCCTTCCAACACCAGGAACAGATTCCGTTAGTCGGGACGTGGTGCCGCAGCAAGTTGACGTCAGAAGCAATAAAGCTCTTAAGAGCTCGCCACGCAAAGTGTCGCACTTTGGGCGGAATGTTGAGGCTCCACACACGCTTCCACAGCTGGGAACCTCGATCAATTCAGGTGGAAGCCGGAGCTTTGTAGAAATCTAAGGAAAGAAGGTAGCCTGATTTCACATTGTATTGTCATTTCTCATCAAAGTTCCAGTAACACTTGTCTGTTCTCGGTCCCTCCTTGAGGTTGATACTCAGAACAGCATTCACCCAGTGTGGTGAGAGAGCCTCCGAGAGCCGTGGGATATTCCATTCCCCATAAACATCAATAAAATCAGAAACCAAAACATTTTCTTTCGTTTACACAGCTTGGCAATGGGAAGAAGTGCACTAAGTTTTTGAAGTCTCTTTGGGTGTGCACAATTTGGATTCTCTGGAGACAAAGAAACGCAAGCAGATTCGAAGGTAAGGGAGGGGATCCATCCAGTTTAATCTTGGAGATCATTGCTAGAATGTGGAGTTGGAAAAAGTTTTTTAACTATTGTGAGTGGGAAACCAATTTCTCTTCTTGGTTCCTCACCGGCCCTCTGGCCGTTCTTGTGTAGCCTCTGACTTTGGTATCTCTGGTATATTTTGCTCTTTTCCTGATCAAAAAAAAAAAGAACAAATGATCAAGCTTCGAACAGATCCCTGCACCTGGCACCCACGGGTCTTTAAAGACGTTAATCTGACTTCCATCTCCAACCTTCCAGCGCAGCCCATGGCGGATCAACTCGCGACCCCAGCAGATAGAGCACCACGTAAACGAGCAGTTGGGATGGGTAGGAGCATTAAGGATGTTGGAGTCTTTATAGTACCTTTCTTTAAGAACTTTGGCGAGCAAGGAATCCGGCTTGTGAATAAGTCTCCAAGTCTGTTTAGCGATCATGGCCTGATTAAAGTTGGCGATCTTTCAAAAATCGAGACCTCCCTGAGATTTAGGCACACATAATTTGTTCCACGACTGCCAGTGCATCTTATTTTTACTTTCTGAATCACCCCACCAGAATTTATTGCATATTCGCTCAATATCCTCGCAAATTCCAACAAGTATCCGGAAGTAGGTCAAAGCGTAAGAAGGGATCGCCTGTAAAACCGACTTGATAAGAGTCTCCTTGCCTCCCGAAGAAAACCAGCGATTGTTCCAGTTGCTGACTTTCTTCTGAATCCGATCTCGGATGTATTCAAACTGGAGCTTTTTCTTTCTCACAATAAAAGTAGGGAGTCCCAGGTACAAGGAATGGCCATTGGTCTCTTTAATTCCCAACCTATCAGTAACCATCTTGATGTTAGCTGGGGTCGTGCTTCCACTGAAAGAGACGATTGATTTGTCGAAGTTAACAACTTGTCCAGACGCCCTCTCATAGATCTTAAGAACGGAGCCACAGCTTTCCACCACTTGTCTATCCACCTTAAAAAACACCAAACTATCATCAGCAAAGAAGAGGTTCGTGATAGTTGGACAAAACTTTGCCATTTTAATCCCACTAAAGAGCCCTTGATTCTCAAAACTCCGGAGTAAAGAAGAAAAGCCTTGTGCACATATGACGAAAAGGAAATGAGAGAGCGGGCAACCTTGCCTTAAACCGCGGCCAGGCGTGAGTAATCCGTAAACTTTCCTATTGACCACAAAGGAGTATTCCACGGAAGAGACACAATTCATAATAAGATTGACAAGTTTAACCGGCAGTCGCATCACAATCATCATAGCCCGGAGGAATCGCCATTCTACCCGATCAAAAATCTTACTCATGTCCAACTTAGCTGCTGCAAAACCCTCTTTTCCGAACTTTTTAGACCGCAACCAGTGCATGCATTCATAGCCCAACAAAATATTATCGGATATCAGCCTACCCGGTATAAACGCGCTCCGAGAATCGTCCACTAAATATTGCAGAAACCCTCTAAGCCGATTAGCCAACATCTTGGCCACAATCTTGTAGCATGTGTTACATAGACTAATCGGCCTGAACTCCTTCACGTGTTTAGGCTTATGTGTTTTCGGGGTCAACACAATTAGGGTCTTGTTCCATTCCCAGATGCTAGCTCTGCCATTCAAAATGTTCAGCACATTACTTGTAACCGAAGTTCCAATAGCACCCCATAATTTCTGATAAAAGAATGGTGGATAGCCATCGGGGCCAGGTGCTTTATGTGGCTGCATCTGGAAGACCGCTTTTCGAACCTCAACTGTTGTGAACTCCGCATCAAGCTCCTCTCTTGCCCCCACACTCAAGAAGGCCGAGAGAGTGTTAGTGACAACATCAATATGCTCGACTAGCGGAGCGATGTGAACAAATCTGCAAAGAAATCTTGAATAACCTCAGCAAACTCTTCATCATTCTTTCTCTCAATGCCATTTTTGTCAATGAGTTTTGTGATAGTATTCTTCTTTTTCCTTTCACTCGCGAAAGAGTGAAAATACTTGGTATTTCGATCGCCCAAGCCGAGCCAGTTAGCCCTCGAGCGTTGCTTCCAATGAATCTCCTCCGCTTCAGTAAACTTATCAATCTCTTTATCTAACTTTTTCAGCTCCTTCGCCAAACTCTTTCGGTCTCCATGGGATAGTAAGTGTGTACGCTTCTTCCGTAGTTTCATGAGCTCTCTCGTGGGAGATTCAAACTTATTTTTTGCCCAAGCCTGTAGGAAGCTCTTGCTCCTCTCAAGGTGGTCATGCAGCTGCATGGGGAGGAAGGATCGCCAATTAGTAAGAAAATCAGCTTCAAAAGATTTATCTAGAAGCCATTTTCGCCAATATATTGGACTTGTTTTTCCGTTTTCTTTTTCGTTGAGGATATACTTAAGCGCATATATAAATATATGATTTTTATCTTTCTATTGGATGATCCCGAAGGGACGAGTTTTATCTTTTCTATAATAGAGCTTCTAAATATCCATTTGCGTTTATATTTTCGATGTATATGTATACGCCTTTAATATCCTTTTTATTTGATCATGACTCATGATTAGGATATAAATCTATTTTAAAATATAAACTATAAATTATGAATAAATGATATCTTTTATGTGAAATATGATGAATTTATTGTAAAAAATAATAAAGTTTAAAAAATAGATTATTTGTCTTCATAAAATTTAAACCCAGGGCCAAAAATTTATTCAAGAAAGTGATGAATTCGCCATAAAATTTCACATCTTAAGACTAAAAATAATTCCAAATTTATATTTTAAAATAAATTTTTATTTAATTCAATTCCCTTTCATCGTAGTTTTGTGTTGGCCAAATTATATTATCGGTTATAATTAACTACGAAACCTATATAAAAAAAAACAATCCACCCAAATGGCCATAATGAAGAATGAAAATCAAATTTTGTCCACCATTTGAAAAAACATAAATTTTGGCCATTTTTTGTATGTCATGACTATTCTACCCTTCTCTCTCTCTTCTCTCTCTTTCTCATCTCCCTCTCTCTCCAGCGGCGCCGAGCTTGGAGAATTCGCCGGAGCTCTCGCGGCTTGGGCAGACTTCGTCGGAGTAGAGAATGAGGCGGCGGCGGTGGAGGAGATCCGGTCCTCTGAAATCGGCGGCGTGGAGGAGGTTGGTCAGGTGGCGGAGGATGAGGCGGCGGCGACAGATCTGATCTGATGAGGCGGCGGTGGATCTGATCTGATGAGGTGACGGCGGTGGATCTGATCTGATCGTTGCGCCGTCTCCTCCATCGGCAGATCTGATCTTCGCCTCCTTCGATTTCAGCCATCGACAGATCCGATCTGATCTGATCTGTGCTGCACGTATGGCACTTATGGCACTAATAGTGCCATAAGTGCCATAAGTGCACACTTCCCCCTAGGGTTTAGATATTCCATTTAGGGTTTAGATTATTCATTTGGGGTTTAGATGTTCCATTTAGGGTTTAGATTATCCATTTAGGGTTTAGATGTTCCATTTAGGGTTTAAATGATGTTGTTGT
Source organism: Salvia miltiorrhiza (assembly GCF_028751815.1). Taxonomy (NCBI): domain Eukaryota; kingdom Viridiplantae; phylum Streptophyta; class Magnoliopsida; order Lamiales; family Lamiaceae; genus Salvia; species Salvia miltiorrhiza. Next base: position 27,800,939 of record NC_080394.1, on the reverse strand, counting down.
TTCTGTATTTGTGCTGATGACCATTTTACTTAGTTTTATTTTGAATTTCGTTGGCACTTATGGCACTAATAGTGCCATAAGTGCCAAAATGACTATTTTACTTGGTTTTATTTTGGATTTCCGATGACACTTATGGCACTATTAGTGCCATAAGTGCCTAACCCGACCCGGCACGCGACCCGCGTGCCTGATCCTGCCCAGTCCGCCTCATTAAGGGCAAAAACGTCCAAATGAATAAAAATGGCCAAAATTTGTGTTTTTTCAATGTGTGGCCATAAATTGTGTTTTATGCTTCATTTTGGCTACTTCAAAATTTTACTCTAAAAAAAATACCGATCTTGAAATTTCGTATAAGCCTATTGTCCTAATCTGGTCCTTACACTTTAGGCCTAATTTATTTTCAACTCTCTTTAAAATATCCAAATAAATATAATTATATTCTCAAAACATACTAGTATTTAACTAACACATGCACCCACACATAATTAGTGAAACAAAGCAAACATATTGTTTGATGCATACTGCTACTGATGCAACATGCAACTATAAAAGTTGCATGAATTGATTATTAGAAAAATTATATACTAAAACATGGGACAAAGGAAGTAACACTTATGAGATTAGAAGTTCTAACAATACCACAAATTGACAAACATGGTTTTCGTACCTCAATTCCACATGTTTTGTTGTCATTTCCCTTCATGTTTTGCTTGTGAATGCTTGTTTGTGCCCGAATATTTAGTTTTATGAAGATTTGATATCTTTGTGTAGTTTTGGAGTAATTTCAGGACAAATCAAGGATTAATTGGAGGATTTTGAAGATATGATATTGAAGTACGTCTCGAGAGGAATCCGTGAGCGCAAACGGCGACCAAATCCGAGTCCGGACGAGGGAGAACGGAGCAAAACGAGCGGACTGTGCAAAACGCCCAGTACCCCGCGGTCACCACCCGCGGCCGCGGGGTAAGACCGCGGGTCAGCTGTTCCCGACTCAGGAGACACCCGCGGTCACCACCCGCGACCGCGGGGTGGGACCGCGGGTCCCCTGAGCATCCCCCACGTTTGAAGGCCGCGGACGCGGGCCGTGACCGCGGGAAAAGAGCGGAGCATCCCCAAGTGGGCCCCAGTCGCGTTTTTCAGCCCTTAACCCCCATTTTTCCCCTTATTCCCACATTATTCATCATCCCCAACATTCAACACACCCATTTTCCATCTTCCCCAATTCCTCCACACCAAACCCTAGCCTCCATTACCACATCTTTTTACCAAGATTGAATGCATTGAAGAGGAGAGAAGATTGGAGAAAGCTCATTAATAGGATTTGTCACTTCTTACTCTCTCTTTCATTTATGTATTTCTTTGATTTAGGTTTGTTGTTTGTGGACATGTTTGGATAAAATCCCCCATTGGTTTGGGGATTAGGCTAGTTGATTATGTGATGGATTGATTATTATGCTTAATATATGTCTTGATTATTTCCTTGTTATTATCTTTTCAAGCCCTAGCTTTAATTCTTGTATGGATTGTTGGTCACTTTCTATGCATTTCTAATTTGTGATTTGAATTGGGAGAGGATAATCATAATAGATTAGGAGCTTGAAACATATTGACTCAATAAACCGGGAGGTTGAGAGTTGGGTGAGAGTTTACCGATCCTTTGTGCTTTTGGGAGTTATAGGTTAGAAGTTGACCGGGGACGGCAACTATGACCCGTAATCTACCGTTTTAGTCGTCCGGGAGGGGGCTAGAACTAGTGGGGAGATCACTCTAGATAAATAGGAATATCAAGACTAATATTGAGCTAATTTGAAGTCCATTGCTAATCCATCGATGCCTAATCCCTAAACCACCTTCATCACTTAATTAATCCACTTTGTTTGATTGTTCTTATTTTGTCTTTGAATTTGTTAGTTAATCAAACCACTCACCTCCTTGTTTAGTCTAAATAGCTCTAGCATAATGAATTAGGATAATCACTAGATTGAACTACTAATCCTTGTGGGATACGACCTTGCTTCCATATATTACAACTACCCGTATACTTGCGGCGTGGTGAAAATATTAGCGAACAAGTTTTTGGCGCCGTTGCCGGGAATTAGTTTAGTTTGATTACTTGTGATATTTTGAATCATTGTGCTTAACTACTTTAGACATTTTACTTGATTTATTTTTGTTTTCTATCTTAAGATGTTTGTTTTGACTCGTTGTTTTGTTGGTTGGTAGGGTGATGAAAAAGAAAATTGTTACACAACACCAAAAATATTAAATGGATGATGGAAGGAATGAGTTGGTTGAGCAACTCGAACTACAATTGGCGATGATGCAACTTAAGTTGCGAGTTTTAGAAGCAAAAAGAAATTGTAGGCAACCATTTATTCAAGAAGCCTTCCAACCCACACCTTCTTATGGCGAGTATTATGACATGGGGTGCAATGCCATGGAGTGGCAATCACCATTGGAGTATGAGGACCATTTCAATAGTTGGAATTATGAAAATTCTTATTTCACTAAAGAAAGCTTTCAAGGGGGAAATCGGTACTATCAAGAGGAGAAACCGAATGTTAGAGACGATCTTCTACAATGCTTCATAGCTACACAAGCTTGGATAGAAAAAAGTATAGCAAACTCGGATGTTATGCTAGAAGAGCAAAGAAAGTCTTTGGCTACCACTATGGAAAATCAAAAGCGAATTGATGATGTGTGCATGGCCATTAGCCTAAAAAATGGAACCTTGTATGAGGAACCAATGCCAATGCTAAGTGAAGAGCCTCAAGAAGTTGAAGAAGATGAGGATCAATTCTCCAAATCCCTTGAAGTCAAGAGCCCAACTTTTCCAATGCAACCTCTACAATTCCAAAAAGATGAAGACTGCACAAGCTTCAAAGAATGCAAAGTCATAAATTTTGTCGATCCTTACCTCGACACGAGTGATTCTATGAAGGCTTGCTTCTTTCACTTTTATTTATCTTCATCTTTTGATTTTCACTTTGAATTGTCTAATAAGGAATTGTTTGAGTGTGGTGGTACTCTAGATGGTGAACGAGATTACCATGACGCCCGGGATGTCTCAAGAATTGCAAAGCCACCATATTTTTGGGTCGCGGTGGATGGAGCATGCAAATTTGATGAGAAATGGCCACCGCCTAAGCCTCCACCTCGTTTGTGAGTACGAGACAAGTAACCATTTTCTCCTTCATCCAAACTTATTTCTCCTTTGTGTGAAATAAGTTTGGGGGGAGGGTGAAGATGGGTTACTTATCTCATTTATCCGTTGTTTATTTATTTAGTTAGTTTAGTTTTCGAATAATGAGATTTTGTCTATTTTCTTGAGCTTTTTCATGTCTCTTGAGTTTGAGCTTGATTGTTGAAAAACATGAGTTGGATGAAATGTGTGTTGGGCTTATGATATGAATTTTGTTTTTGGAAAAATTGTGTGTATCACTTGTGGATTATGCATGAAAAGTTTGAACTTGTGACAAGTGAGCTAAATGTTGTACCTCCAAGAACTTGAAAAAGAAAATGAGCTTGTGAGAATTGAGCCTTTGATTGTCATACATTTACAATCTCATTTTGTTCTTGAGTGTAAATCATTTGAGCATGTGTGTTGATCTCTAGAACTTGCCATGAGTCCTCTCTTGAAAATAAAAGTAGATGTGTTGTTAATATTGAAGTGATTTAAGGCCATCCTTGTTAGCCACTTGACTTAAATTGTGTCCAAATTCTCATGCGATCCTAGTTTACCATCTTTGTGCCTTATAGCCTTTCTTTGAATTAACCAATGATGGGTAGAACTTAGATTGTTAGTGGTTACTTTGATGAAAATGTATGAGAAATGATTGAAATTACTTGTCTAACTTTGATTGAGTGAAAATCACTAGTCCCATATGAGCTCCAAAAGAAAAGAAAAGAAAAAGAAAAGCAAAAAGAAATGTTGAATAAAAGAAGTATAAAGGGGATTGATTTGCCTTTTGAATCATGGTCTTGATAAGTATTCATAGGGTGAAAAAGAAGAAATGTGGGGATATTGGTTGATTGATTAGAAAAGAACAATGGTGAATATGACTTATTCAATTTGGAAATTGTATGGGATATGAGTCACTTTGCCTATAAACACCTCACCTCACCAAAGAGCTCTCATTGCAACCTAAAAGAAAAGCCCTTGTTGATCATTATTTATAACACATTGAAGTATAGAGAGTTAGGATAAATGGCAAGCCTATGGTAGATTGCATACATGATTCAATTTGAGTGCAAACACGTCCAATCTAAACACTTGAGAGTTGAGTGCATCATTGAAACATCCACCTTTGTGAGGATTCAAGCTTGGAGGCTCTAATGTTGAACTCTTTGACACTTGTGATTTCTTGAAATGCACATCTACTTGTGATACTCATTTGAAAAAATTGTTGAAGCCCTTGAAATGACACCAATTCATGCTTACATGTTTGTTTACTTTTATTTCTCTTCTCTTCGTCGTTTGGGGACAAACAACACTTTAAGTTTGGGGGGGTTGACAAACATGGTTTTCGTACCTCAATTCCACATGTTTTGTTGTCATTTCCCTTCATGTTTTGCTTGTGAATGCTTGTTTGTGCCCGAATATTTAGTTTTATGAAGATTTGATATCTTTGTGTAGTTTTGGAGTAATTTCAGGACAAATCAAGGATTAATTGGAGGATTTTGAAGATATGATATTGAAGTACGTCTCGAGAGGAATCCGTGAGCGCAAACGGCGACCAAATCCGAGTCCGGACGAGGGAGAACGGAGCAAAACGAGCGGACTGTGCAAAACGCCCAGTACCCCGCGGTCACCACCCGCGGCCGCGGGGTAAGACCGCGGGTCAGCTGTTCCCGACTCAGGAGACACCCGCGGTCACCACCCGCGACCGCGGGGTGGGACCGCGGGTCCCCTGAGCATCCCCCACGTTTGAAGGCCGCGGACGCGGGCCGTGACCGCGGGAAAAGAGCGGAGCATCCCCAAGTGGGCCCCAGTCGCGTTTTTCAGCCCTTAACCCCCATTTTTCCCCTTATTCCCACATTATTCATCATCCCCAACATTCAACACACCCATTTTCCATCTTCCCCAATTCCTCCACACCAAACCCTAGCCTCCATTACCACATCTTTTTACCAAGATTGAATGCATTGAAGAGGAGAGAAGATTGGAGAAAGCTCATTAATAGGATTTGTCACTTCTTACTCTCTCTTTCATTTATGTATTTCTTTGATTTAGGTTTGTTGTTTGTGAACATGTTTGGATAAAATCCCCCATTGGTTTGGGGATTAGGCTAGTTGATTATGTGATGGATTGATTATTATGCTTAATATATGTCTTGATTATTTCCTTGTTATTATCTTTTCAAGCCCTAGCTTTAATTCTTGTATGGATTGTTGGTCACTTTCTATGCATTTCTAATTTGTGATTTGAATTGGGAGAGGATAATCATAATAGATTAGGAGCTTGAAACATATTGACTCAATAAACCGGGAGGTTGAGAGTTGGGTGAGAGTTTACCGATCCTTTGTGCTTTTGGGAGTTATAGGTTAGAAGTTGACCGGGGACGGCAACTATGACCCGTAATCTACCGTTTTAGTCGTCCGGGAGGGGGCTAGAACTAGTGGGGAGATCACTCTAGATAAATAGGAATATCAAGACTAATATTGAGCTAATTTGAAGTCCATTGCTAATCCATCGATGCCTAATCCCTAAACCACCTTCATCACTTAATTAATCCACTTTGTTTGATTGTTCTTATTTTGTCTTTGAATTTGTTAGTTAATCAAACCACTCACCTCCTTGTTTAGTCTAAATAGCTCTAGCATAATGAATTAGGATAATCACTAGATTGAACTACTAATCCTTGTGGGATACGACCTTGCTTCCATATATTACAACTACCCGTATACTTGCGGCGTGGTGAAAATATTAGCGAACACAAATCCATTTGTTTTCACTGCTACATATATTATCTAAATTCTGATTATTAGAAAAATTGTATACTCTTTTGATCTCTCTATTTAGAGTATCTGCAATGGACTTACTTGATAGCTTATTTGATAGTGAGGGACCACATTGAGTAAGTAGTATTGCATTGAGGTTACTTGATATATAGCCTACTTGATTTTTTTAGTTTTAATAGTGGGGGACCACAAATACGCCTCTCGCTCGAGTATACCCGAAGACTCGAGCAACCCTCGAGTAACCCCCCCCCCCCCCGCAACGCCTTACTCGAGTGCAACGCTCTACTCGAGTAAATGATCGAGTAGAGCGTTGCGGGTGCTCTTAGTATCAATTTGAGAATGACACAAATTTTAATATAATGGTTGAATTTTTTTGTAAATGAAATAAGAATCTCACATTTTGAACTCTCAAATTTGAGCTGATATTTATATAGAGGTTTTGGGTTAAAAAAATTGAAAAGAGCCTCTAACGAACGACATTTTGAATTAAAAAAAAAACAATGGTCGAATTTAAAAAAAATAGATTTTTTTTAAATAGACACATGCAAGCATGCACCTGCCATCTCCGCCTTCAATTCGGGCTTGCTTCTTCAAGTTTCTGATCAAGTCATGGGTCATGGTAGCGCGGCAAAGCTCGAGCCCCGCTAAAGATGCCCTTACAATCTAAATAAAAAGGGTTAACATCGTGGACATTTCATAACTTACAAGGCAAAACTCCAAACTACATTATTTTTTTAAAAATAAAAAATAATAATTCAGAATTGTCGGTTCTAGAATGATTTAAAAAAAAAAATGGATGGTTTCAATTTGGAATTGTGAACATCCAATTCAGAAAAACTGGACTGGAACTAATAGTGTTCAAGGTTTCGGTTCGAACCGGATTGGAATCGAATCTAGAGAAGGGTTCAATAGTTACTGTTCGAACTGTGAATCAATGATTATGGGTCGGTTCCTAACCATTCAAATCGTTTTTTTTTCTATGTTTTTCGGATTTTTGACTTGGAATTATTGAAATGTACATCAAAACAAATAAAACAAAGAGTTTATTACAAATTTACAATGACTTGATTGAAAATCGTATTACAACTTCATGATCAAATTGCAATAAAACAATGAGTTTATTACAATTTACAACTACAAAAAAGAAGGGAAAAATCTACTAATTTTAATCTCGGGAAAAATAGAAGTTGAGCTTTATTATAACATTTAAGTTATAATTTAGTTACACAATAACTTGGGTACAATCGGGTGTACCGTATAACCGTATTGACCCGCACTCAGGGTCTGACCTGCATCCGGATCCAAACCCGCATCCTGATCCAAATCGTGTAAATGACATTATTCGGTTATACAAATGACACTGCCTAAAATTTACACTATTCAGTTATATAAATGAAATTGTAACATTTTAAAATGTTATAGTATCATTAGAATATTACAGTGTCATTTACAATTTTATAGTGTCAATTATAGGAAGTGTCATTTATATTTCTGATTAGTGTCAATTATACACAGTCTCATTTACAATGTTATAGTATTTTTTATATGCAGTGTCATTTGTATAACAGAATAGTGTTAATTACAGGAAGTGACATTTGTATAACCGAATAGTGTCATTTACACAATTTGGGTCATGATGCGGGTCAGGATCTGGATGCAAGTAAACCCGGTTGTAACCATGACTACCTCATTTAGTTATAACATTTAAGCTATAATTAAGTTGCATTATATCCCAAAGAAATCAAATGTCACAGAGTTCTCTTACCTTCGCCTTATAATTAAGTTGGATGGCACTGCATAATCTTAGCTATGGTTCATGTCGAAGTCGAAATCATCGATAACTTGAAATGATTCGGAACAATCAGCGAATGACACCTCTTCATCATCTCAGTCCATGGCGACAACAAGAATTTCCCCTATTTTTCAATCGACAGCAATTTGATACTAATTATTGAGCATCCTTTCATACTCCATTTCTTTCATTTGATGTTGATTGGGGACCTTTCAGAATCGTCGCATTGGAGAAATATCCTCACCAACATAGTAATTCTCACGAGGATCTTCTTGGATAACCACACCACAGTTTCTGCGAGAGCCTCATACAAGAACCATAAGCTATTTGGAATAAATAAAAATGTAGGAAATAGAAATAGAATAGTACTCCCTATGTCCCATCTATTTTGAGACAAAAAGTTTGGGCACATGATTTAAGAAACTACTCCCTCTGTCTCACTTATCTTGACACATTTTCCTTTTAATTTGTCCTATTTATAATGTCACTTTTCAAAAATAGCATGTGGTGCATACCATCTCTACACACATAAAATAAGTGGTCCCTACTCACTTTACACTCTTAACCATTTATTCTTAATTTTCGTTCCTAAAATGTGTCAAGATAAGTGGGACGGGGGAATAGTATTCAGTATGTTAAGTGTGGTAGGTGAAAAAATGAAAAAGTGAATAAAAGGTAAAACTTTTGCAAAATAAAGAAATGTCTAAAGATAAGCGAGACTCAAAAAGAAAAATGTCTCAAGATTGGTGAGACGGAGGAAGTGGAAATTTAAGCAGCACAATAAGAACAAAAGGAATTTAAGTAGAAGAGATAATAGGAATGGTGTCAGGAAATGCGTTAAGATGATATAGTATTTATAGCAGAAAAACAAAAGATACATGAGAGTTTCAAATTCGAATTTTTAAATTCCTAAAAGCACAAATAATTACTAAGGAAAAGACAGAGAAAGCAAAAGGTTGAGATGGAAAGCAATCGAAGCAAAAGAGGTAAAACTTAAAATCTTGATAAGAGTCTCATTTTCACAGTAAACTCTTGCAAGTGGATAAAGGGAACTTAATTTTCTAGAGACTCAACGACTAAATAATTTCTCGTTCGACACACTCAACTGAGACGAGCTTCCAAAAGTCTCCGAGTTATGGCATGATTCTTAAATAGATGCACCTATGGAAACTGTGGGGAAACACTCTATGATTGTATGCGAACAAAATCGAGATAAAATCTCTACAACGTTCGAGTTCTGGTTCACAGTAAAGCCTGACGTATTTTCGTCAACACGCAGTTTACATATTGAATGGTTACATATATTATCCCTAATATCTCACAACACTTAAACTGGAATGGCAATATTTTCCATGAGAATACTGCAAGTCTGCAACGATGTTATGCAAGAACAATAAATTAGATAAAGAGAAAAGCATACAAAGAAATAAAGTTGAAATCATCAACTATGATTTTACCTCAACTATAAAAAAAGATCGCCACATAATTATGGAAGAATTCATTCTAAACCAGCAACTCTGCCCCTCAACCTCATAATTATGATTCTCCTACACAAAATGAAACCCTAATATTACATCAAACAACATTCTCCTCAATTCATCTCGAAATTTCAGTAGCTTGATATCAACATTCCAGAAATTCAATTGATGCAAAAAAGTTGAAATTTCATCACCTGCTCGAGAACTTTAGCATTGGACTGCTCAACCAATTTCAATAGGGTATCATTTTGGCCAACATTTTGTCATATAAATCCTCCATCTCCGCCGTGTACGCCGCCTCGGAGCCCATCAATTTATCCAGCCGCCCAATTTCAAACCCTACCGCGCAAAGATCCAACTGTTTCTGATTCCTCAATTGATCTCTCTTTCTGGCCAAGGTCCCATCGATTTCGTCATCCAATCGCGTTCGGACCTCTCAATTCGCAATTCATAATCAGAAACTGCGAATTAGGGCTGAAAGAATCATATTGCGATCGAAAGAAGGGCCCGATGTTGACAATCGACAAGCTCTTGGGCTCGAATGAGCTGCCTCTGTACCGAAATGCCTTGTATTCGTGTAGGTAGATCAGCTGATCCTAAAACGGCGTGGTGATAGGGATGAAGAGAGATGGGGGAGAGAGGGGGTTGAGTTTTGGGAGCTTCGGCAGTGGGGTGGTCGGAGAGGGGGGTTGAGATGGAGAGGGCGGCGTGGCCAAAGATATAATCGTGGGTGTCGCCAACGGCGGAGGAGGCGCGGTGGAAGAGGGAAGCTAGGCAGGCGCCTAAAATTTGGATCTTGTCGATCGGAAAGTTCATTGTTGAACTATAAATGATTACTCGAACTTAGACTTGTTGACAATTGAAACAACAGGTAGCCGTTATTTCTATATCCGAGGAGAAATACTAGTGAAATCATATAGAACAATGGGTGAAATCACAGAGTACTACTATACCGTGAGATTACAACAAAGAACACTAATACAGTTTTTCATCGTCACTCGGATCCGCTCCCTCATCATCGCTCGGGATCTTGCGGCGGGCATAGTCTCCATCACTGGTCTCGTCAAAAGACTTCGGAGAGGACTTCTTCTTAGAAGTTGGTACCATTCTAGCAAATTTTGCTTCATGGTTCATCACTCTAACCCTTGGACCTAAATGGACATGAACTCTGAAGCATCCGTGATGATGATCCGGTCACCTATGGCATTGACAAGATGAGCCCTTTCGGCGACAGATCTACCAACAACGACACTATTCTTATATTATTCAAACTTAGACATTTTTCAGTATAAAAACTAGTATTACTTCTGTGCGATGCACGCTGATACCTACTTAATTAAAATAGTAAAATAATAATATTTTTTAGAATATTATATTTAAAAAATAAAATTCTATAAGTTACTTATATTATTATATAAATAGTTATAATAAAGATAGTAGCGTTCAAATGAACATGAAACCATCTTATAGTTGGAGGCGTCTCAAATGAATGACCAAGATTTTGATAAAATCTTTTTCTAATGATTATTATTATCTATTTAAAATTTCTATCAAAATATCTAGATATTTTTCTTTCAAATTTTCAATTAGTCTTAAAAGAGCTTTTGGAACTTTTAATTATTCTTTTACTGATTTGCATTTCACAATATATTTTTTGAGTCGTTAATTGACTGTAAATCCACAAACTATTAGTGAATTTTGGTTTTTTTTTTCAACTATGTAAAATTGTGATATAAATACATAAACTTTAACCCATTTCGAAATTTTTCCTGAATTTTAATTTCGTCCAAACCAAAACATAACTGAAAAAATTAAAGATGATTCACATTATATTAAAGTAACTTAAACAAAATTTATACTAAAATATATACATATGTATACTTATATATATACATATAGGAAGAGGATCATACAGAAACCCCACCCTTAGGTAGTATATAGATCCAAGTAAGGACCGCACATTTTCTCCATGTGGAGCACTAAGGGAGTGACACACGGCAAAAAGCTTCCAAGGCATTCCAAAGCAAAATTAGCGCATGGGTAAAATCGGAAATAAAAAAAATTGAATATTAAAAAAAATTGATTTTTTTAAAGAGTTTTGAAACTGGCATATTTTCATAGTCAAATAGTGTCAAAATCCCTGTAATTTGGCGCGATTCTCGTTTTTCCCCTGATCTAAAAATCACACGTTATAATTCATGATTGTTGCTCTCATTCTCGTTTTTCCTTTAATGACGTTTTTCGGCTATTAATTAGATGACGTGTCATCAACGTGGCACACTTATGCTAAGTAGATTAATTAGAAGCTAAACGGCGTTGTTTTGTGTCTAAATTAAATAACCTAATAGCGTCAAAATACCTAAAGTTTGGCGTGATTCTCATTTTTTCATTTCACCTTAAAATCTCGCGTGAAGGAACTACAGAGAAACACCTACATATTCTCCGACGCCAGACCAGATGCCCGTTGGTTTGGAAACTAGAACGAATCCGCCGGAAACTTTGCAACAATTTAGAGCAGCGATCAACACTATCTTATACATCTTCCATACTGTATAAAAACCCTAGTATAAAAAGAGAGAGAGAAAGACTAGTGATAGGTCCGCTGTCCTTAACATGCCGCCCTCTCTTTTTAGTCATCTCTCAACCGCCGGACTTGCAACGCTCCTCCTATCCCTACGATATGCTCATCTTCCGCCCCTCCGATTCCATTGCCAACTATTGTTCTCAGCTTCGAGGGGGAATATTTTGGCAATTCTTCGTATTCAAATCTAATAATGTTTTGGGTATTTTTTTGGTGAGGAACTCTAATTTGAAAAGGGATTTCAGTTCAATTTCATTTAATCCTCAAATAAAATATAAAACGACGACGTTTAATGTTATAACTTAAACACAGTCATTCAATTCGTTGGAAAATTAAGTTTACGCGGATTTTCGATTGCCATGTCAGCATAAGTTTGGGGGAAAATTAATTTTATCGGAAAATTGATAATCGACATCAAGTTTATGGATTTTAACGCGAAATTTTTAGGTTAGGGGAAAAATGAAAATCGTGCCAAACTTCATGGATTTGACGTTAATTGCCCTATTTTCATGCATATTATTACACAGAAGCTTGCATTATTTTACACACATAAATGCGATAAATCTATTTTTTTTGTCGCCACCCCACATCCCCCCCCCCAAAAAAATTAATTTTTGTTTTTTTGGAAGGCTACATTAACACGAGATGCATGGTTCGGTTTTAATTACAAAAGAAACAATGTAGTCAAATGACCATAATGATGATTGAAAATCAATTTTATGGGTGAGTTGCGCGCTTGCGGGGAAAAAGCCAGCGGCCGTTGCGCGTATGGCACTAATAGTGCCATAAGTGCCATACGCATCATTTTATTACTTGGTTTTATTTTGGATTTTTATTGGCACTTATGGCAGCACTTATGGCACTAATATTGCCATAAGTGTCAAAATGACCATTTTAAACACTTTTCCGTAGGGTTTAGATGTTCGATTTAGGGTTTAGATTATCCATTTAGGGTTTAGATGATCCATTTATGATTTATTAATTCTATTGTTGTTGTTTCTGTATTTGTGTTGCACGTATGACACGGCATTATTAGTGCCATAAGTGTCAAAAGAACCATTTGACTTGGTTTTATTTTGAATTTCTGTTGGCACGGAAATCCAAAATAAAACCAAAGTAAAATCTTGGCACTTATGACACTATTAGTGCCATAAGTGTCTAACCCGACCTAGCACGCGACTCGCGTGCTTGATCCTACCCCGTCCACCTCATTAAGGGTAAAAACGTCCAAATCAATAAAAATTACCAAATTTTATGTTTTTTCAATGTGTGACCATAAATTGTGTTTTATGCTTCATTTTGGCTACTTCGAAATTTACTCTTTACAAAATGTAATGTTCAGTTTTGCAATGTGCATGGTTTACTGATAAAATATGCATGATATTTTTTGTCACCCTCACCCACTACATAAAAATACATGAGAGTTTCAAATTCAAATTTTTAAAGTTTCGGGGTTGTGTGTCGATTTAGACGGTTGCGATTAGGGGTGAGTAAACCCGAACTGGACTCGCCGAACTCGCCCGGACTAACGGGTTCGGTCCGGACCAGACTGACCCATTGTATATGTATGGTCCGGGTCGGGTCTAATTCTTAGGATCGATTTTTTTTCGGGTTGGTCCGGATCGAGACCCGGTCGAACCCGCCGAACCCAGACCGACCCATATCATTAAAAATTAATTATTTATTATATATATTTAATATTTATAATAATATTATTAAATTTCAAAAATTTCTAAAATCTAAAGGATGAATGATTTTGATTTATGTTTTTTATTGTGATTGTGGATTGTGAATGGTGAAACTATGATATTAATATGTGTTTGTATCGTATTTATTATGTTTTATGTATGAAAATTAAGTGCGAAAACAGGAAAAAAAATAATTTCGGCTTTGGCGGGTCGGACCCGGACCCATTGCTCGGGTTCGGTCCGGGTCCGGGTCGGCCCGCACACATTTTTCGGTCCGAATCGGTCCTTCATTTTAAAATTTTCGGTCCAACAAACCCGACAAATCGATCCGGGTCGATTCGGGTCCGACCCGCTGCACACCCCTACCTTGTTGGGATAATTCGAATTGTGGAATTATCAGTTCGCGCACATCTTTTTTTAATAGTTAACGATTGCGATTCCAAATCGTGGAGCATCGATTCCGAAAAAGAAAAAAAAAACCGGAAACCAGACCGTTCCAAAGATTCAGAAGCGCTGAGTGCGATTTGGGTTCTAAATCGATTCAATAATTCCGGTTGGATTTGAACTTGGAAGCTGCCTTGATAAAGACGGTTACGATTTTGACTTAAAACTATTGATCGCGATTCCGATTTTACAGTTCCGGTTAGGAACGAATAGTGTAGGCGGAGGGAGGGAGAAGAATTCCTCGAATGTATAAAAGGGAGTGACGTCATGACGCGAGTAAGCGACCAATCGGTATTTGTTTGGACCGAGGTGGGGCGGCCCAAAGACCAATGGCTATTGTCCTTTCTTTCTTTTACCTTGATAAACTCAATTCTTTTTTTTCTTTTTTTTAACTTTTTATTCCTACATCTAGCCATCTTGTCACATGTTTTTTTACTATATCTTTCACTAATATAACTTACAACCCTAAAACTATGCTCGCTCCTATAAATTGTTGTATACTTTATGTGGTGAACTAAAGACATAATGTAAATGCTCAGTCCCAAATTTAATACACGAACGTGACAATCTATGTTTCCATTATTTTCACACGTCGTCACGAATGTATAGTGTTAAAATCAAGAGTTTGGAATAAATTGAAGCCACGGCAACAAAAAACTCAATGTGAAGAGAAAAGATTAGCAATTAGAGTACCTTTAAAAAATAGTACTAATATTTACTACTTTTCTATAAAGAGAACTAAACTGTGTAAGTACGACCTCACTTACCAACCACAATACTATTCATGTATATATTTTTTCCCCAAAAACTCTACTATACCAATTAAGCATCTATAAAACTAACTAATAATCATAATAAAACTAGAGGGTGTTTGGCTGAGCTTATAAGCTCCTCAAAACAGCTTATAAGCTGTTTAAAAGCTTATAAGCTCCTTCAAAGTGTTTGGCAAAATAAGCTTCTCAACAACTTATAAGCTTAAAAAATAAGCTCCCAAAAAATAAGTACCCAAACTTATTTTTTTATAATCTCATATGTAACAATTTTTTTATAAATATTTTTCAATTATAATTTATTATTTTCATTATATATCATTTAAGTTCATTTTTCTTCAATTTTTTTTCTCTAAAAAAATATTTTCTCTCTCTAACTTATAAGTTCAATTATCCAAACACTTTGACAATTTATAAATTCTTAAAAATGATATCTCATAAGCTGTTGAAATATTTTACTCCCTCCGTCCCTGAAATAAGTTCCTCTTTTTCCATTTTGGGACGTCCCCCAAATAAGTTCTTCTTTCTTTCTTTTCTTCCATTTTTGGACAACTACCCCACCACTAATAATACTTTATTTATTCTTACTTTTCACTTTTTCCTACTCCCAATATTAATTATAACACTTTTTTTACCTTTTCACCACTTCCAATACTAATTATAACATATTTTTCTCCACTATCAATACAATTTATCACTTTTCCTTAAAATTCGTGCCGTCCCCAAAGAGAAACTTATTTTGGGACGAAGGAAGTATAAGTTTCAAAAATTTATAAGCTTTTTAAAATAAGCTCCTCTAAAATGAGTGTGGCCACAAAACTAAATACGACTTGTTTAGATTTCCATGTTGAATATATCGATATTTAAGAATGGGGGTTATTGCCAGAAAATACATATACTTTGTCAATTTTCTGGTTTATATCATGACTTTATAATTTGGCCAGAAAATACATCAATTTTCAATTTAATTATAATTATAACATGACTTTACAGTCTGGCCAGAAAATACACCAAGTTTCAATTTATTCTCAATTATAACATGACCTTATTTAGATTATTTTTCATCATAGATGTATTAATATTTATTGTATTTATATTAAATTGTTATGTACAAAAAATTTATAATTGATTGATTAATTTTTATAAAAATTAAGTTAGATGATTAATTATTTCATAATATATATATATATATATATATATATATATATATGTGTGTGTGTGTGTATATATATATGTATGTATTTTTAAGCCATCAATATAATATCTTGTTATATATATATATATATATATATATATATATATATATATATATTTGATTTTAATGTTCTATTAATATATTATATATATAATAAGTATTTATTTATTTAAATTATGAAATTATAAAATATTAGGACCAATTACGTACATATATAATAGAAACTATGTTAAAAAGTAAATAATATTATATATTATTTACATATAGATGTATATTTATCAAATATATATGTATTTATATATAGTATATTGTGAGATGAAAAGAAAATTAAAAATATTTAATGTATTAAACTTGATATTATTATACTAAATTAATTACAAGGTCATGTTATAATTGAGAATAAATTGAAACTTGGTGTATTTTATGGCCAGACTATAAAGTCATGTTATAATTGCAATTAAATTGAAAATTGATGTATTTTTTGGCCAAATAATAAGGTTATGATATAAACCAGAAAATTGACAAAGTATATGTATTTTCTGGCAATAACCCCATTAAGAATGTGTAGGTTGTACTATGGTGAGACGTGATCCTCTATCTCTCATGTTTCTCTCTCCTGTTTCTCTGTGCGTCCGAGTCTCTATCAGCATCCATCACGTGACCAACTTTTTAATCGACAGAGCAACGGCAGCAGACCAAACCCCAAAGTGAAAAACCCCTTATTTATTTTTTTCCTTCTTAAATTTTCAATTCACTCAATAATGCTGCTGCTGCCTCTGCTGCCTCGGTCCCTCCCTCTGTCCTTTGCAGATTCTTTTCTCTCTCCTACACCTCACACACTGACAGCGACACACCACACAAACAATCCTTTCATATATCTACGAAAATTGGGTAATTCCGATTCTCTACACGACCTAAAAATCTTTGCATCACCAACTTTAATTATATACGAGTATTTGAAATTTTTAGTGAATTAATATGATTATCACTAGTTCAAGCTAGTAATAAATTAATTGATACTACTATTCTGACCAACAGAAGTGTACACGATCATTTTATGTAGATATATATTTTAGATAGCATTAATTCGGGACAATCGATAATTATATACTAATATAAATTAAAATAATTGAATACAAAAATTTGATGAAAATTCTCGAATCTAGCTGCAATTACTGCTATGTACACATATTCTTTTTTACATTAGTTTTAATCCATCATATTATTCACGTAGGTGCAAATATCCTCAGCCACTAGTACCTATGCCACTGCTCGCACTGCCCTCAGATTATATATATACACCCATACATATTTACTTACACCTTCGCTTAATCTTGTTTATTGCGCAGAGAGAGAGAGAGAGAGAGAGAGAGAGAGAGGGTTTGGGTTGGGCTCAGTTCTTGAACTCCAAGTTACAAATATAAAGAGGGTGTTTGTGAGGGAAGGGATAAACCCAAAAACAGGAGGGGCCAATTTCTCCCTTGCAGTTGCAGTCTTCCTTACTTATAACAGTCAAACTTACAGAGGGATAGAAAGAGATAGTAGAAATCTGATATTTTAGAGAGAGAGGGTCAGGTCTGCTGCTGTGTGTTTTGTGTGTGTGTGTGTGTGTTTTTGTGTGGTGGGGTGGATATAAAAGAGAGAGGCATGCAGCAGCACCTGATGCAGATGCAGCCCATGATGGCAGCCTACTATCCCAGCAACGTCACTACTGATCACATTCAACAGGTTTCTCTTCCCTTCTTCCTCTTCTCTTCTTTCCCCTCTTCCTCTCTCTCTCTCTCTCTTTCTGCTCTTATCTGCTCTTTCTCTTTCACTTTTGTCCTCTGCCTGAATACCTGCTTTGCTCTTGCATTTCTGCCAACTTTTTCTTCTGCTCACAAATCTTCAGATCAATGAGTTTGCAGATATATATATGCTCCCACTCTTTTTACTCTTTTTTTTTGGGGGTGTTTGCTGATTAGTTTGGTTTGTTTGATTTTTATAAAAGTCTGCCGCATTTTGTGTGTGAAACTGCAATCTTTTTCCCATTTGTTGGTGTTTTGGGGTTGGTGGTTTGCTGCTCTGCCCTTTTCACACTGATTTTGTCAAAAACTTTACAAAGACTTCTTTTTTTTGTCTCTCATTTGAACTTTTATTAATCTTTCTTGATTTGCCAGTTGTTTTGTGAGATTCTTGCACTTTTTTCATTTGTTTAAATTTGTAATCTTTGTGGGGTTGGTTGGCTATTTCTTTCTCTGACTGTTGTATATTCAAATAGCTTGACTAGAATATATGTCATCTTTTGGGGGTGGGGATTTATCAATTTTTGCATTTTAGGGTTTTCACTTTTCTGATCACATGATAATCTTTTTGTCTCACTTTCTTCATGTTGCCTATTATTTTACTTTGTTGTTGATCCTGAAAGATGAGTTCTTGAAGAGAGTGTATTTTAAAAAAGATTCTTTTTGGCAACTAATTCATCTTTTATTGCATTAGGCGTTTTATTTCTTTTCTTGCACAAGGTCTATGGAGTCAGTCAGTCTTCATTAATCTCATCACTTCTTTGTTCTGTCCTATTCATTAATTGTCTTCATCCCCATCTTTTTAAACATTTCCAAGAATCTCAAATCACTTGTAGATATGTTTTCTTGAAATATTTTGTTTAATGGTTTTGTGTTGTTGTGTAGTATCTTGATGAGAACAAATCGCTGATTTTGAAGATTGTGGAGAGCCAAAACTCGGGAAAGCTGAGTGAGTGTGCTGAGTAAGTATCTTTTGTTTGTATTTATTTAATTTTTTTATCGATGTAACTTGCTATTTATGGATGAAATCTCTCTTTAATAGTACTTGTTTTATTTGGTTAATTTAGTCTGTTTTCATGATTTAGGTTTGTAGTGAATTGAAATGTGTTAGTAAATGTTTGTGATCCTTTGTCCTAACTTGTATAAATATGCCGCAATAATGTATAATTACACAAGTTTTTGTTGAAAAAAGTTTGTAATATATTTATAATTAATGAGTCATTTTCATTTAGGAACCAAGCCAGACTACAAAGAAACTTGATGTATCTCGCCGCCATTGCTGATTCACAGCCTCAGCCACCAACCATGCATTCTCAGGTATTATTTTTTATTCCAATTCCCGGAATGTTTTACCAACTGAGTTGCGCTTTTATATTGACAATGCGTATATTTTAGTATCCCGGAGGCGGGATGATTCAGCCGGGCGCGCACTACCTGCAGCAGCACCAGCAGGCGCAGCAGCAGATGACGTCTCAGTCGCTCATGGCGGCGCGCTCCTCGATGCTGTATGGGTCCCAGCCGTACCCGTCGCTGCAGCAGCAGGCCCTGCACAGCCAACTCGGGATGGGCTCGGGCGGCCTGATGCTGCAGGGCGAGCCGGGGGCCAGCTCGGGGGGCCTGGGAGGCGGCGGCTTCCCGGACTTTGTGAGCCGCGGCGGCGACGGGGGGATGCAGTCGAGGGGGATGGGAGGGAAGCAGGATATGGGGGGCAACGGCGGCGGAGGTGAGGGGCGGGGTGACGGAGGCGAGACGCTCTACTTAAAAAGCTCCGAAGATGGGAATTGAGGTTGAGGTAAGCGTGGTTTGGTTGTTTAGGTGTGAGGAAGAGTTGCTACTTGTGAACTTGTAATCTAATTAGCGGAAACAAACTGTGATTTGGTATGGAATGTGACCATCTTATCTTAGACCTACTTCTGCTACTATCATATAATGTAAATTTCTAGTTTTAATTCTTGTTTTTCTTTTTGAACATGCATGGCATCGATGCTTTTTTGTCTACTTGCTTATTATGTTTTAAATTTTTGGTTTGGACTAAGGTGACTTATCAATTTAGCTTCGTTTAAATGTTGTCCATGATATAAATATCACGTATGTGTTTTTTATTAAAGCATTTTATCAATTAAGTTGCACCATGTTCATTGCACTAAGTTCGTATCAAGACTGATGTGTTTTTATGCTTTTTGAATTTGCTCCATATTTTGTTAGTTAAAATTGTGAATGTGTTTATAATTATGCCTATAGTTAGATTCTTGCACAGGACTAATCGGTTCATGTTTGGTTGGAATTTTTTTACAAGTGATCTTAAATTTTTCAATTTTGGGGTTGAGTCTTTCGTACTTGCAAAATGCCGTAGAAATTGTTCGACAACCTTTTATTTCAACAAATTAACGCTCGTACATGGATCAGAAGGCAAAACCAAGTAAAAGTAAATGAGCAAATTATCTACTCCCTCCGTCCTATTATTGTTGGCCATATTTTTTTTTCTGTTTCATTATTGTTGGCCACTTTCTTAAAATAGAAATATTTAACTTAATTAGAGTCATTAATTAAATTACTAATTAAATCCTAAATCATGTTTAAAATAAACACACACCATATTCACACACAAACACACGCAGCAGCCGTTTCTTCCTTCTCTCTTCTTTTTCGGCGGAATGCCACCGTCGCCGCCGCCTCTCGCATCTCCCTCTGTCTGTGCCTCGACCCCATGGCCGCTGCCTCTCTGGTCTACGCCGCGACCCCATGCATGGCCGCCGCTCTAGTCTGCAATCGAAGTTATCTCCTGCGGTAATTCCAGCCAGGGCGCCGCCTTCCCTTCTCCTCCCTCTCCCCTTCGTCTCCGACCACCATCTGAAAGTGCAACATCAAGAGAGCCCTAAGCTCTCCTCTGACCACCATCTGAAATCGAAATCGCCGCCGCCTGGTCTCTGTAAATTTGGAGCCCTAAGCTCCCCTCTAAGCTCCGACGACACTGCCCTATTTTCCCCTGAATTTTCTGGCGAATGGCAGCTCGTCGATTTTGACGGCATCTACGATTTAGGGGTTGGTGATTGTGGATTTTAATTTGGGGTTGGTGATTGACGGCATCTACTCTGCCACACACATTGTTTTTTCATGAGATTCCTTTGTGCTTGATTTTAATGGGGTTGGTGATTGTGGATTTTAATTTGGGGGTTTAATGTGTGGTTTTTGTTAATGGAAGCGGCGGCACTGCTACCTTGGATGCGCTGCTGTTGGCGTCGTCGGGCTGTGGAAGCAAGAGAGAGGTGATGAGGGGCGACGTCGGCCTGGAGAAGATGGAGCTGGCCGGCGGCTGCTCTCCGGAGATGAAGGCTGCGCAAAGAGGAGATAGAGAGGAAGAAGGGTTTGATTTGTGAGGGAGAGAGAGAGAGTTGAGAGAGAAGGGAGACAACACTTTAATTAGTTTTTTTTAATTTTGATGAATCATGCTTAATTAAAACATAACAATCTCCTTCTTAATCTTCGTGCCGAAAAGAATGTGGCCAACAATATTGGGACGGGGGAGTATATTTTTTTTTATCAATTATGTGTCAAGTTCTTAAATTCAAGTACACTAAGATTTTTCATATAGTGATGCACGAAAAATATGTATATATATATATATATATATATATATATATATATATATAGGGAAGGGCTATAATAAGAGCATTTCTTAAGATATAAAATAAGAATCATTTTCAGCCCTTAGATCATCAAGATCTACGGTTGATTCGTAATTCTGTTGGATGGATTTATGGTCCTGAGTTCGAATCCCAAAGGTAGCAAAAAATTATTTTTCACAATTCATACCTTTATGCAGCGAATTCATACGTATTCTACATAAAATTCATACATTAAAAATTGCTCTTATTTCTTATTTTAAAATGTGCTCTCACGGTAGCCCACCCCTATATATATATATATATATATATATATATATATATATATATATATATATATATATAGGGAGATGTTCAAATAAGAACCACTAAATAAAATTAGAACGGAGAACCATTTTAAGCCATTCGATCATCAAGATCTACGGTGGATGCATCATCTTGGTGGATGAATGCAGATCCTGGGTTCGAATCCTGAAGGGAGCAAAATTTTTATTATTTTCGGATGCATTAAATTTAATAACGAATGCATTAATTTATATAGCAGATGCATTGATTTTAATGGTTCTTATGTTCTCACGATAAGTGTGGTTCTCATTATAACCACACCCTATA
The DNA here is from genome assembly GCF_028751815.1 of Salvia miltiorrhiza. NCBI lineage: Eukaryota > Viridiplantae > Streptophyta > Magnoliopsida > Lamiales > Lamiaceae > Salvia > Salvia miltiorrhiza. Next base: position 27,779,011 of record NC_080394.1, on the reverse strand, counting down.
TATATATATATATATATATATATATAAAGGGTATGCAAGGAAGTTAAAATTATATGAATGGTGTAATCTTATAAGAAACCTAAAAATTATAATTTTTTGAATTCGATAGAATATATAATTTCCAACCATCTATTAAATGTATTAAAAATTTACCCATCTATAATTTTATAATTTATGCCTTATTATAATATATTTACATGGAAATAATAAAATGGAAGATTATAGGAGTCCCTACAAAAGAAAATTCACGGGCTAACGACAATATCGAACGGTTCTTTTTTACATAACTAATGAATGGTAATTTTCGATGAACGTAGCTACTTGATTTTTTCATAAAGTATGACTATAATTTCTTTATAATTTACAAAATTTCCATACAAATCATTGATTTCAAATTAAAAGTTGTCTTTTTAATATATTATAGATTAAATACATAATTTTCATTTTTGTACAAAATAAAAAGATAAGTATGAGCATCCACAACATATCCCTCAAAAGTAATCATAACTTCAAATTTGAGCTAAAATAATAAAAAGTGAGATAAAATTATCATCTAACAGATCACTTATATTAAGTTGGACCCACCAAAAATTTTCACCCCTCAAATCTAATCCTAAATCTATACTCACTTTTGTTTGGCATAAACATTTTCATTCTTCCGCCATAATTTTTCAATTCCCCGCGCCAATGATTTTTCTGTCTCCCTCCAAAATCTTTATCATCTCCCTTCACTTTTCTTCTATCATTCAAGAAAAAAAATGTATGACGTTTATTTCCATTAAGAAAAGAGAAGCCCTAGAAGAAAATTTCATCTCAAGGTATTTCTTATTAGTCAATTATGCTTATTAATTGTTCATTGGTAAAGGAGAAAATTGCATGATTATTTTTTTGTTTTTTGTCACTTTGCTACCGCCGGATTATGCAGCATTCTTATATATATATATATATATAGGAATGGGATCATATAGATCCCAATGCTTATAATAGATCCGTAGATCCAAATCTAGACCACACATTTATGACATGTGGCGCATCAAGATGGTGACACGTGGCAAGGATTCCAAGGCAAAATCTGGAGGGGTAAAATTGGAATGTAATTTTCGGATTTAATAATTAAAAAAAATATATTTTTTTTAGATTTTCTCAAAATAGATATATTTTAGATGCATATAGTTTCACACAAAGATGCATAAAGTTTTCACATGAAATGCATAACTTTGAACAGAAAAATGCATTTAATTTTTTCAGTTTTGGTATTTTAATGCATAAAGTTTTCACATAAAAATGCATTAAATTATACAAAAAATGCATTTCATTTTAATAAATCTGGTAGTTTCGCCACCCCACCCCTGCCCCTGCCCCCCCACCCCACCCACCCCCACCCCCCCCCAATTTTTTTTTTTTTTTTTTCAAAAACTGATTTTCTAATTGCTGGCCCACCCCCACCCCCACCCCCACCCCCACCGACCCACCCCCCACCCCCCACCCCCACCCCCCCAAAATTTTTTTTTTTTTATTTTTTTAAAAACTGATTTTCAAAAAAAAAAAATTTTTTTTGGGGGGGGGTGGGGTGGGTGGGGGGGTCAGTGGTCAGAAAATCAGTTTTTGAGAAAATAAAAAAATAAAAAAAAAAAATTTTTGGTGGGGGGGTGGGTGGGGGGTGGGGTAGGGGTGGGTCAGTGGTCAGAAAATCAGTTTTTAAAAAAATAAAAAAAATTTTTTTTTTTGGGGGGGGGTGGGTGTGGGGTGGGGGGTAGGGGGTGGGTGGGGGTGGGGTTCTGGGGTGGGGTGGGGTTCTGGGGTGTGGGGGGTGGGGTTGGGGTGGGGTGAAATCTTATGCATATTTATATGAAACTTTATGCATTTTTATATGAAAGTTCATGCATTCTCGTATGAAACTTTATGCATCTAAAATATACCTATTTTGAGAAAATCTAATTTTTTTTTTTTTTTTGGAATTTCGAAAATTACATTCCAATTTTACCCCTCTCCAGATTTTGCCTTGAAATGCCTTGCCACGTGTCACCATCTTGATGCGCCACATGTCATAAATGTGTGGTCTAGATTTGGATCTACGGATCTATTATAAGCATAGGGATCCACCGGAACCCAACCCTTATATATATATATATATATATATATATAGGGGGCGGTTATTCAATAAACCACCCTTATTTTAAGAATTACGAACCAGCTAAAATGCATGAATTTTATGTATAACAAGCATGAATAAACTGTATAAAGGCATGAATTGCGAAAAATAATTTTTTGCTACCTTTGGGATTCGAACTCAGGACCATGAATTTATCCAACAAGGTGATGAATCAACCGTAGATCTTGATGATCTAAGGGCTGAAAATGGTTCTTAATTTATATTTTAAGAAGCGTTCTTATTTTAGCCTTCCCCTATATATATATATATATATATATATATATAAATAATATGTTGATTTGTTTGTCTGTGTGACGGTGAGAAATTTATGATTGGATCAAATACATCAATTATGCAATTATGCGTTCATTGATTTGTTTACAATTACATGTTATTAGGTTAATTATGACTTTTATTTTTATGGGTCTGTGTAGAATATTGAAGTTGATATTAAATGTGTGAACATTTAATCAATTCCTTATATTATACTTTTGGAGCCAGCAATTCCAACTATTCCTTGAATGTAATTATATTTGTGAAAATGGTTACTTGTAGTTGGTTATATTAAATCAATGAAACTATATTTTGCATTCAGAAATGGAGGATGACATTTCCAATTTCACCACTCTGTTGCAACAAAGCTCACAAGTGTTAATGGAGAATGGCTCATTTGATATGTTATCTGATGTTACAAAATCGAGTTCAATTGAAAAACATGGAAAGAACTTTAATTCGGATGAAGATAAATTACTAGTATCAGCTTGGCTTAATACTAGTTTGGATGCAACATATGGAAATAACATGAAAGGGGATCGCTTTTGGAAACGAATAGAAACTTACTACACCCAATGGGAAAATGTTGATCGGCCTTCCCATACTCGCAGCTCTTTAAATCATCGTTGGGGTATCATCCAACATGATGTCAATAAATTTTGTGGTTTCTTAACTCAAGTTGAAGGACTACACAGAAGTGGTGTTAGTAATGAAGATAATGTAAGCATTAATATATTAGATTTATGTTATGTTAGTCTTGTTTATTTTTCTTGAATTGTATGTCTGAAGCAAATGTTATTCTACATATTCAAGAAGCATGAAGATAGTATCTAGGTATCATAAAGCAGCCTTATAAACATTGTAGAATATGGATTAATAAAATTGGGGGGATTTAACAAAACTTGGGTGAGACACAACCACTATTTTAAGTTCCACATATTTAAACATCGGCACCTATAAACTCCATGGCCATAGATAGAATAGAGACTAGTTCACATATTTATGCTTATGGCAGATAAGGTAGCAAGACTGAATTTATAACATTACCCATACTTCATCTAATGTTCAAATCAAGGAGCCAATAGATTTCGGGCTAGAATCAGTGAAGAAAAGTAAAAGAGTTGCCTCCAAAAGGTGATAGAAGTCAAATAAAGAAGAGACTAACAGAATTGCATATCAATTCTTGGTCTCATGGTGTATAAGTCATGATTTTTAGAATTGCAATTTTGATATTAGAAAATTCAAGAGAAATAAGAGGTATTACACCAAGATTCAACGTTCATGACATACTATATGAATCCATCAAAAGTTTAGAGCAAAACGAAAAGATAAATCTTTTCAACAAATTAAACTTAAAAGTTTAAAAGTATATATACACAATTTATATTTTGGTTCAAGTATTATGCATGAGACAGTTTGTAGGCATAACTTGAGATATTATTCAATGATCAAATGTAATTCAATTGGAAATGACATATTATATAGGCATAATTTAAAATATTATTTAACGATGAAACATAACTTAGTTGATAAAGCATTTTTCTACTCGTTAGTAAGTCGAAAGTTCAAGACACGCACTTAGCATATATAAGTACGAGTGTGCGTGAATTATAAGTACAAAAAATATTTGAAGATCATTCAAGATGAGTCTAAAACAATTAATAGATACATTCATGTATATATATTAATGCCAATAAAATTGATAGGAATGGGCATAATAACTAAATATGTAATGAGTGATTAATAAATGAAGTGTGTTGCGGTAAATATCAATATGTTATTGGATCTTCCAATTCTCGTACCAATGTAGCAATCTGAAGGTCCCTATTTTTTAAGAATCTTTTATATAATTAACATTTTTTAGTGTTGTCTTTTTTTTGTCAGAAAGTTAAAATAACATATGCCATCACACCTTCTAATTCATACACGAACGAGCAAAATTCTATGGCAATTCATAGCTATAAGACATTACTAGTGGGACATATATAGTAACTGAGACATTACTAATGGGACGAATGGTGTATTTATTTATGGGGTTAATTGCTTGTAAATTCACGAACTTTAGCGAAAATCCATTTTTAACACGTTCTTTCAAAATTCGAATTTAATACATCAACTTTGACCCATTGTTCAATTTTAACAACCATACAATCTCCGGCGACTTATAAACACACGTGGCACTGACGTGGCTTCCCGACACACGCTTTTGTAATTGTTCGCCGATGAGTAATACGCAGCGTTTTAGAAAAGCTTAAAATATCATCGTTTTTCGCGGCCCAGCCGACCCTCCCTCTTCCCCCACCGCCTCGCCGCACTCCCTCTTCCTTCCGCCACACTCCCTCTTCCTCCACGTTTTCCGCCGCCCCGCGGCCTTCCTTCTTCCTCCATGATTTCCGCCGCCCTCTTTCTTCCTCCACGATTTTCAAATCTAGGCCTGTGGCCCTCCCTCTTATTCCGCCGCCCCACCGCACTCTCTCTTCCTCCCGCCATACTCCATCCTCTTCCACGATTTGCAACCCTCCTTCTTCATCCGCGGCCCTGCGGCCCTTCCTCTCTCTCTCTGAAATTCTTCTTCTCCTATGTTTTACACATCTCTCTATTTGCAGATCTTGTGAGAAAATGAAGTCTTGTTAGGATTTGATTGGGGTGGCTGTATTCAGGCGGTGGCGATGGATTGGGGTGGCTGGATTCAGGTGGTGGCTCAAAACTAGAAGCCACATCATAGCCACGTGTGTTTCTAATTCACCGGAGATTTGATCGTTGTTAAAATTGAACAACGAGTTAAAGAATTTACAAGCAATTAACCCTTTATTTATGTATATATTTTTTAATTTTCTGTAAAAATCTAATTTGTTTTCTTTTGTTTTGTTCTTATATTGTCAACTGTCATTTTGTTTGTTTTTCTATTTTGTTACCAATTGAAAGGGGTTTTTTTTTTCTTTCTTTCTTTTTTTCAAATTGTGACGTATCAATTTGCTTTTTAATATTATACGCATGATTTTTTTTTAATTTGTAGACCGCAAATAAACTTTGGTTAAGGAGTTTTGATCACAAATAAATTTTGGGCACAAGGCGAAAGAAATTTCAGCCTCCAAATAGTACAATTGATGTTGGAGTCTAGGTTGGTGGCTTTGATTATATGATTAGTCGAATTAGGTCTTTCTAAATCTTAATGTTTTATGGGCATTAACTGATAATTTCTGGATTTATACACTAAAAAGAAAGATTGGGGTAGTGGCTTCAGTGCGTGACGCGTGACAATATGAACGTTATTGCTTTTGACCTATAACCAATTGACATATGTATGTAGTGAATATGATTGCACCTATGATCGAGGAATATTCATGTTTAATTAATGATTCAAGTCCAAGTGAGGTTATCTTTATTTATTTTTATCAAATCCTATTTCTGTTTCCGCTTAATTTTATTTATTGTTTTGCCCACAAGAGTAGTCATAGCAGATAGCAGATTTCAACTCATTTTTAGTGACAACATGATCACATAAGTTACAATCAGTTTCATGTGGATTTGACATTGGACTTTTCACTAACTAAAGTAAGTTGTAGGCACAACACTACAAATTTATTTGTGTGAAGTTAAACGACGACTTCGTTATGCCTATTTTTAAGAGAACTAGTGTTTTACCCGTGCGATGCACGGGATTACATATGTTGTTAAAGTTTTATTGTAACATTCTCGAAGACATTTTTGTATAATCTTTAAAATAAATGAGTTTTAAAAATATTTCATTAATATACAACTGTTATACCAATTATATTACTACTAAAATATATTTAAGACTATCATTTTTAATTACATAAAAATCAATGTAAAAATAATAATACATGAAAAGACAACTGGAAATTTCTCATCTTATTATTATAAATTTTGGAAAATTTCTTTATATACAACATTTGTAGTAGTCGAACATTCTACTTTGTCTTCATTACATATCAAGATTTCAGACCCCTTCAACTTGTCTTCCATCATTGCAAAATACAATTTTGACTACTTTGTGATAAACCACACCAATTACATCTACATATATAAATGCATACCAATAATGTAGATATATCAAAATGTTGAGTTTATAAAAATATGAATTTTGAGATTATCAATTGAATATGCATGTATAAGGAAATAATGAAATAAACACATTACCAAATAGCATATTGTCATTGCAATGGAGGCCACTTCTTCAAAACTTTTAAAGTTAAATAGTTGGCGTGGAAAACCTTCTTCATAAATTTCAACTATATGACTACTATTAATAAATTTAATATAGTAGACATTTGTCGTTGTTCTATACTTTTCGTTGGAATCATGCATCACCAAAAAAAATTTTATGGCATAAACACTGTCTTCTTTCAAGATATGTTTGAACTTGGGGATCAACGTGCGATCAAGTGTAGCATGGATGCGGTCACCCTATATTAAAAAATAACTAAATTAGAAAAACATAATAATGTTGCAAAAATGCTTAAATACGCAATAGTTTAGTGAATAGAGAATTTTTACCTCACGATCATGAAAAATACACTCATAGCTGATAACATTGTTGGTGCTTTGAGATGAGCGGTTGTATGCACGCACAAGTCTCATTTTAATTGTAGATCTGGCATTATTTGGTTGCAAGTTTTTTACTAAAGACCACATGGTCGGCATGCTTGTGATTAGAGAAATGATGAATATCAAAATGAGAAGGGAGTGTAAGTAAAATTTTAACACAAAAAGTTAGTTTATATAGGCCATGGGGATTCACATTTCATGGGAGATATATATGAAACTTATATATTTAATATATTATATTAAATGAGATGCTCAGTAAGAATTAATATGAGATATTGCTAGAGTTCGTAAATAAGTTCTTATTCTCTTGAATTGAAAAATAATCTATAGTCAAAAATTGCGTGTAAATGAAAAATAATATTCACTTTTGCAAATGACTACAAGATCTCATGTAATTTACATGTATTTATATTATGAATTTTAAATATTGGATGTTTTTCACAAAAGATTTAATTGAAATTGATAATTTTTCACAAAACTATAAATTTATATTGGATATTTCAATATAAATTTATCTAAAATATATAAATTCACAAGAAAAGGATATTTTTCAAAAAAATATAAATTCATAAATTTACTATTGGTGATTTTAAATTTTAAATATTGGATATTTAAATCCACACGGGTAAATTCACAAATATATATATATATATATATATATATATATATATATATTTCAAAATCTATATATTATATAAAGAACCAGTTTAACAGCATTTAACTTACCGTTAATTTTTTAACAGAATATTCCTCAAGTTTAACTTACCGACAATTATTCTCTCTTATTCAGTTTTTCCACACCCCATATTTTCTCAATTTTCCATTCGATGACTACCAATGAACAACCCACTAAGCCAGTTAGCAAATAAACTGCAGCAGCCCACTACTCAAAACCGTAACAAACTGCTATAGAGCATCAAATTTACAATTTATAAATACCAATAACGTTCATCTACCACTTCACAATTTTCTCTGCACTTATTTTCTGAAAAAATTATACACTTCTAAATTTTTACAACTTTTAAGTATTCAAAATTCGTGGATGGAGAAAGAGAAATAGAAGGAAAAAGGATGTTTGAAGGCATAAATTACATGTTGGCTGCTGATTTTAAGGCCGCATGGAGGAGCTGAGCGTGAGGTGGAGCCATGGTATGCCTGAGCGGTATCGTTGCTACTGTTGTAGAAGGCATGATAGTACGTACGGCGATGAGTGATAGACGAGAGAGATGCGAGGCTACAAGAGAGACAAAGAGTGAAAGAAAGGCGGAGAGAACGAGAAAAGAGGGAGACGTGCCGTGCCTGCAGTTGCTGCTAAAGAAGAAGGGAGCGGAGATGACCGCGCGGCGGCGAGATGGCTGCAATAGTTCTGCGAAATGGACTTGAGGAAAAGAAGATCAATGAAGAGTGGCGAAATGGGTGTGAAGAGTGAAGATGAAGAATAACGGCACCGGCACCGCCTAAAATTTGGGCGTGAATAGTTGAAATTAGGTCTTCCTTTTTTGGTCTTTTATTGTTGTAGTTTAATTGTTATACTCTTTAATTGTTGGGCTTATTGGCGGTGGACCGCAGAGAGAAACAATATAGAGGGAAACATAGGGTATAAAAATGGCGATACATTTAAAAAGTCAAAGTCTTTTTGCAGTGCAAAAGGCCTATTAATTAGGCTTTAATCTCTATCTTTTGTTTGTTAATAAGTTTTTTATAATTTCTTTGGTATTAGGGAATTAGGGAATTGTTGGAGGCGGTGGGGGAGCATAGTTTTACTGCGCTTTGCTTTTCTTTTTGGGTCAAATTAATTCTTTAAATAAATTTGTTTTGAATTTATGTAACCTTTCATCATTCCACTCCATCTATAATGTATTATATTTTCTTAGTGTTGTAATAAATTTAATATTTTTTTGTTTATTAAGAATATAATTAAATAATTAATATAGAAAGTGACATAATCTAAAATAAAATTGAGTTTGATGTAATTATATGGTTGGAGATAATCTAAGGAATGGTGAATATATACTTGGAAATAAATTTAATATTTTAATTTATTTAATTATTTAATAACTATAATTATCATTATCATTGCACTTTATAGTAAAAGTTTAAAATTTACGTTTTCGAATTCAGGGTGGGTTTTATTGAGTAATTGATGTGACTTATTAGTATTTTTTAAAATAAATTTACATTTACTTATATTTTAATTCTATTTAATATTTATATTTATTTATTTAAATATTTCATTTAATTTCGATACTCGCCGTGCATCGCACGGGCGGGCGTACTAGTTTATATAAATTCACACTGAAAAATATTGGTGACTTTAAATTTTAAATATTGGATATTTATATAAATTTATCTAAAAAAATATAAATTCACAAAAATAAAGGATATTTTTCACAAAACTATAAATTGCATGATATAAAAGAGCACTGTATAGATTGTAGCAAGTGGGCCCCGCAACTTATATATATCAGCCTATGAATTAGTGAACTTTCTAAATATAAATCAACATTCCAAAAATAGATTGAGTAAAAGAGCGGGAATTTTTTTTTGCTAGATGGACCAGCTTTTATATATGTATAGATATCGATCAACATTGTAACACCCCGCTTTTTCCTAGCTAAATTTAGAGTAATTTTGAACTTATAAGTCAGGATGATTCACGCCGGATATAAAGAAAATGAATTTATTTTTAATTCCAACAAAAAAAATGATTTACTAAAATATTTGTAAATTTAGTTATTAAATTTATGTGCGACGCATATTTATTTAATTTAGCATTCAAAGCATTTTCACGAGCTTTTAGTCAGCAAACCCTGAAGAATTATTACAGTTTTCATAGTACAACCCGGAAGACTTTTTATTTTATTTTATTTTATTTCACCCACCTACTCCCACACCCACTACTCTCCAACAACTATGCCCCTTTAATTTTTATATATCAAAACACTTTCAGCAAAAGTTGCATCCTCCAACTTTCCCACTTTCAGCAAAAATCCCATCCTCCACCTTTCCCTTTACACCACTATACCAACTAACACATTTTATATCAGCCAAAGAAGCCACTAACACATTTTATATCAGCCATGTTAGTGTCACTCAATCAAAACAAGTTCACCAAGAAAACACTTACTGCAGCCAACTCCAAGAACCCCATCTCATTGACTCGCAGCAAATTTCCAAGCTCGAATCACCACAAATTCTAAAGGTTACATGCTTAAACCTTCTTGCCTATTTTCATATTTTTTTTTTATAAAATATGATTAATTGCATTCCATATTCTGAAAATTTTGATTTCATCAAGCAAGCACACACGCATACATTTTTGCATTAAATCAACAACAATAATAATAGAGATGTTTATACACAACAAAATATGATTGGAGTGTGTATCATTTAAATCTGTTTATGCAACTAAGAATGTTTTAAGTAGAAAAACTGTAGATACATGATGCATGAAATAGCAGGAATGGGTTAGTAAAGGAAGAATCTTGATTTTCTTTGTGATGTTGAGACTCGTCGACCATCGGGAACTGGGTATTTGTTGAGGTCAGAACAGCGGCGGCCTGAGAGTCACCGGCTGTCGGGAACAGGGAATGGGGCTGGGGCTGATCAAAGCTCGGCGGTGGCAGCGGCGGCCTGGCAGCTGCTGTCTGTCGAAGCCAGTAAGGGAGAGTAGAGAGGGAAGTCGGGGGAGATAAGAGGAAAAGCGATGGTGGCCGGCTCTTCGCCGCTGCTACCGTCGACTGTGGAGTTAGAGAATAGGGGTCGATGGCGATGGTGGTCTATTGACTGCTATCGCCAGAGATCGAGACTAGGGTGGAGGTTGAAGGAGATATAGGTTGAGGGAGAGGAGAGTCGGAGTCGGCGGACGGCGGTGGTGGCCGTCTGTTTTGCTCGCTGGAGACCGAAGAGGGGTGACGGCCGGCGGCCTTGCTGCCGTCGATCTGAGGAGGGAGAACCGAGTGTCGTCAGCGGCTGTCGCTGCTCCCCGGCGAGCTTCCACGGCGGTGCGGCTAGTTGTTGCTGTCGGCAGCGACCTCGTCGTTTGTCGCTGGGAGTTTGATGGGGGCGGCTGGTCATTGTAAGTGTCGGGTAGGAACAGGAGGCGGCCGTGGCATCGCTGCGGTTGCCGGAGGTGAAGGCGGCGCGGCATATAGCTGTCATTCGCCGGAGTTCCAGGAGAGAGGAGCGGCTGCCTCGCCGGAAGGAGCCGCGGCGGCGGGACTGATGGCTGAGAGAGAGGGGTCGAGAGAGAGATGAATGATTTCGTTTGTGTGTATGTGATTGTGTCGTGTGTGCGTGTGATTGGGGAGAAGAAGGGAAGAGTATGGGCTAGGGCTTAGTTAGAGTGTTGGGCTTTGGGGTTGGGCTTGAAGTTGGGGAGTGGGCTTGAGTGTTGGATTTGAAATTGGGCTAGGGCTGCTATTGGGCCGATTTCTTTTATTTACTTGGGCCAAGTCAGTATTGGGCTCAGTTTATTTAATTAGTTATGGGCCGATTTTTAATTTGAAATTGGGCTAATTTTATTTCATCATGGACTCAGTTTTAATTAATAGTTGGGCCTTTATTTATTTAATTATTTTGGGCAGTCCATATTTTAATTAATTAGACTTCTTTGAGTTTGATTAATTATTTTCAAAGACTAGTTTTCATAATAATATTAAATTATTATTATGTGCATATTTTAAGTAATTACTTAGTATATGTTAAGCATGACATGAAATTGCATTTATTTTGCAATAAAAGTATTTATGATTTAATTGGTTTTAATTATAATTCCAATTTTTAAAGAAAATCGAGTAAGGATATTGTTGGTGTCCTTAACTCAAGAAATTTAGTTTTCAATTATTTATTCATCAAATTTTTGAAGACCCGGCTAAGTGAATCATAGAATATTAAGCACTACACCATGACTTAAGATTAGCTTCACGAGACCTATTAAGAATAGAATTTCTTGTAGGCTTTGTGACCAGGGGGATTAGCGCTGCTTTCCCAAGACAGGTTTATATGTGATTATGATCTTCAGGCTTTGCCTAACCAGGTGGGCTTACTTTCCAAATGTATAAAGTATGATTGAGTTATTAAGCTCTAAATGTTTCAATGAAATGCAAATTGTTTATTCTATTAAATGCAAACTGTTTATCCATTAAAATATTTTGTGCACTCTGCTCCGTTTAAGGCTCGCAACAATGAATCGATCGAGGTTCTCTCTTGACCTAACACATTATTTGAGAATTGTGTACACCTATTAGCTGACCTGGTGGGTTGATCTCCATCGGGCACTAATCATGTATGAGGCGTTATAAGGGTGCTCGACGGGATGTGTTCCGGAGCATTGGGTCCCAAATGGGAGCTTGGCTGGGTTACGCCCTCAGTCCAAGTAAAGCAGGAGTAATGGATCCGTCGGTGGCTAAAAGGTCCGGGATCACAGCGAGTAACGGAAAGGGAGTGTGACATGTGCGCACAAATGAAAATTATTTTAACATGCTTAGAAGTTCTTTCAATTTAAAACCTTCTAAGTTATGTCAAGTATGATTGGATAAACTGTCTTTACAAAAATATGAAATATTTATGAAAATGCATGCCCACTAAGTACATTAGTACTTAGCCCAAAAATACTTTCAAATATTTTCAGGTTGGCTGGCCGGTGCTGACGGGACGGAGCTGAGGCTAGAGATAAATTCCTATGTTAGACTTCCGCTGTAGCAATTACTCTTATACATCTTTTGTTTTCTCAACTTAAGATGACTTCATTTGAGCTTCAATTTAAAATTTATAGTTTTATGTTAATGAACGTCGGTTGTCAGAAGCATGAAACAAAACTTGTGATCCAAAGGGGCCTAGCCTGACTTTCTATCCTATTTCGGGTTTTAACAAGGTATTTCCCTTGTTTATTTCTATGAATTATTCACACCTCGATTATATTTATTCCTTCAAGAATTTGGGTGTGACAAACATCATTACAAACACGGTCACCACCATCACCATCATCATCATCACCATCACCATCACCATCAAAATTGTCCAACTGTCATCAGCACATCATTATAGCCCTGATCAACACTATGTCCATCATCATATACATTATTGGTAATGCTATCAACATGATTGGCAACACCATTTTCAATTTTAACAAAGTACAACAAGTTAATCCATATTTCTTTGAAGAATTTGTAACGTTTGATACATTTGGTGATTCACATTCACATTTGTAGCTTGAGAATTGAGCAAATTCACAAAATTAAAAGAAAGAACATTTGACCTCTGAATAACTGATACAAATATCTTTGACACTTCAAAAGAATCAATCACTAATTTTAAATCCTCAACTTCCAGTATCTTGATGCTCAAAGTTTTATCCTCGAGAGTTTTCATATATGGATATATCTAATAATATTAAATATTTGTATCTCAACAAACAACCTCTTGAATCTGACTTACTAATGTATTATTAAACGTCATGTCCGATGATGGAAATCGAATATATTCACGATGTTCCATTTCATACTTGTCGTTATTCCATACACCACCATATGATACAATCATACATAATGGAATCATTTGAAAATAACAATGAAATATAATAAATATCAAAATGACATTTAAAAAAAAAATAAAAATATCTACTATACTCGACATGCTCGATTCGAATACTCGACATCCTCGATTCGAAGTGAGTTGAGCATGTCGAGCAATTACCGTTGTTCTACATTGTTCAACTAGCAAACTTTTCTCAACTTACTCGACTTGTCGAGCATGTCGATCAATTGTCGTTGTTCTACATTGCTCGACTAACAAACTTTGCTCAACATGCTGGACAAGTCAATCATGTCGAGGAACAATTGTAAATGCACTATTGTTCAACATACTTGACTCGAAGTGGTCGAGCATTAATTCATATACCACCTTTGTTCGATATGATTGAATTGTCGAGCATGTTGAGCGAAGTTTGCTAGTCGAGCGATGTAGAACAAAGACACAAATCTTTGAACTATAGTAACTACAACTCAAAAATGTTGTTCCTAACTATAAAAATAACTCTAATAACATTAACTACTATGTGGAAGACCTCAACATACATTTCAAACTACAAGATTACGTATATATCGAAAACACCCAAAATTGAAGAATAAACTTTTTAAGGTTTGAAGATGTATATGTTGCGAAGTTTTATTTGTGTTTGATTTTCAATTTGCCAGATTCAATCTTCAGTCAATTTAAATTAAATAAAAGGTAAAAAAGCAAAAATAAAAGAAACAACAAAAGTAAAGACAAATTTATCATTTTAAATTCAAAATGAATACTTTTTAAACTTTTATTTTATAATGAGTATTTTTTTTATTCTAGTCTATAAGAATGAGTAAAAGTACAATTAATTCAATAAAAAATTTGTCTCATGTATTTGTTTTTTTTTTTATAAATTATATAAATAAATAAGGGTTAAGGTGCAGATAGGCCCTTCAAGTGAAGGCTCTTAGAGCATTTCAGTCCTCTTACTAACTGTAGGTGAACTTGGATTCAAAACTTCAAAGCTGACATTAATTATATAGCGCTAAGCCAGCACATAGACACGTCTCATGCAATTTTTGTGTAATGTAACGTTAGTTCCAACTATAAAAAATGTGAGAGAGAAATTGGAAAGGGTGCGTTTTTTGTAAGCCACTAATTTCCAAGGAAGAGTTAAGATCCGAAGTTGCAGGAGCAATGCCATGCAAAAACTATGGAGACTGAGAGAAACCCCTCCTCACTCCTCCCCCAAACAGAAAGCTTCACTATCAATCGCAGAAATTATCGCCCAACAATTCTCGCACTTGCATGCTACTTTTTCAGTTTCTCTCCGAACAAAACTTCTCAAAAGGAACCGGCAATTTCACGCCGTATTCTTCAACCGAATACATGCAGACGCCACCAGCGTCTCCGGATTGTTACATCAGATGGGAAGCCCACTGATCCCAACGAGGAATTAGAGATTTAAGATTTAGAAATGGTACGTACGCCATCAAACGTTGTGAAGATTTGCGTAGAATTTATGAGAATCAGCTCTGGATTGCTGTAGATCGTGTTGATGTAGTTGTGTAATTGACATGAAAACGACGGAAAATTGAGGGACTTATATTAATCGAATTTGATAATTTAATACGTCTTAAATCAATACATTTCACGAGGTCCTGATTTTATTTTATTTCTCTGTATGTGATGATCAATTGCTTAGCATTGTTTACAATTTGTAAGTAAGCTCAATAGGACCTATCGAGAATTTAGTCAATGATTTAGGTTTGATTTTATGATTTTGTTTTTTGAAATGTCAGATTCTAGCAAATACATTGTTTTGCCCATGTCAAATTTGTATTACCATGTCATAGTTGCAATTTTCTGCTACTTATATTATGGGTTTTTATTGGATCAGTATGTTAATTAGACTATAGTAATTGACGAGGATGCTCTTTAAGAAGGTTCAGTTTGAGGAAAGTATTAATGTGGTAAAAATCTGTTAATTGAAATGCAATTTGGTTGAGATTTGGATGATCGTAAACTCGAAACAGCTACACTTAAACTCACTGCCTTTGCTTATGAACCTCAAATCACACGGATTCTTTAACAGTTGCATTAGAAAGAAATTTCCTTGTGAATATGCTTTAGGATTGCTATAGAATGTAGCATAAATACTTGATTCTTGATAGCATAGTACGATTTTAGAAATCTAGGTATCTGCTCAAAATTCGGTGTCTAGGGAACTTAATCTTCCAGAATACTTCGTAGGGTGATGGGGATTAGATTACACATCCTTTTCTGTCATGGATCATTTTTTTCTTCTTATTGAAGTCATGAAAGGGCTGGCAAGCACAAGCGCCCTTAACTTGTTATAATGGGATGTAGTAACATATTATTGATTGCTTCTCAAATTCAAAATCCCATAACCTTTGAATTTCGTCTGAAACCTTTTCACTTTATCTCATTACATCCATCTAAACAACTGTTTATCCTCCAAGTGAAGAGGCTTATTTGAAGTTTTCTCTTGTGCCAAACTTTATCTCTGAACAAATCCGCCATTGAATTGCAATTAGAGATTCTCTGGTCAATAGTCGCATACTAGTTATTCTTTGAGCATTGAAATGACTAACTTATCTAAGTTGAAATGTTAAGAGTATTCAGCTACTTATGTTAAAGTATTTTTTAATTAGTGAACTCGTATGTGCTTTTGAAGTGATAATTATATTAACTATGTCAGATGTATGAGATCATCGTCATTAAGTTCAAGCACTCTCATCTACTCAGATAACCAAACTGATGATGTGAAAATAAGGCAACTAAGTTAGTGATAGTGTTTGTCTGCACTAGAGGTATACACATGTTACTTTTAGAATATGGCTCGGTTGATCTTGTCATCTACTCAAATCTATTTATTTCTATGTAATAGTTTCTTTGCAATTCCAAGCTATTATCATTATATTTAAGAATGTACCTATTAACACAATGTTGAACTCCTAACAGGGTACTCCAGTGAACATAATTGTTGGTTCCCATGTCTGGACTGAAGACCCTGCAGTGGCTTGGATTGATGGGCAGGTTACCAAAATCAATGGCCAAGAAGCTGTGATCCAGAGGAGTGATGGGAAGGAGGTATGTTTTGGATACCTGGTCTCTGTTTTATTTGCTTATGTTTTCCTTCTACATGTAGTTAATGGTGCTGTATATAGGGGATATAGCATTTGCCACAAGTCATTGCAAGACATGCAAATTTCATCTTCCATTACGACATTAATCTACATACACAAATCATATACAGTGTGTTTTATCACATTTTTATTCTGGACTTGTTTTTCTATAACCATTCCACATTGAACTTGCCACAAAATATGCATCTTGCCTTCAACCTTGGCCTGTTAGCTTTTTTTTCTTATAACATGTACTCTTAGTTTAACTGTTGGCTTTTCATGTAACTTTCAGTATACTACTGTTATCCCAGCTGCTTCATGTGGTGCATGCTTTGTTCTTGAGTAAGGCAAATAAAACATTTGGGAGTGCCTAGTTGAGTTTGTAACTATGAATTTAATGCATTTCTGTACATGGATAGAACTCTATTTTTGCTTGCTTGCAATGCTTGTTACAGAAAATAATATAGGAAGTAGCAGTTGACATAGATATATGATGGTGGGACTTTACTAGGATACGAGTCCTTGAAGTGACTTCAACAATATCGCTTTTATATATTAACTCTTGTTCTATATGTTCACATAAGATTCCCAACTCAGCACCTCATGCATATGGACTTTGTTGGTGAATTATAGCTGTGAAGTGCAAAACGATTACAATAGAAATGTTTAGTTAACTTTACTTTTCATATCCACCAAGTTTGGTGATATGAACTTTGATATATAGTTCAGTTTCAAGACTTTCCTTGTTTATTCTGCAGGTTGTTGCCAAGTTATCAAAACTTTATCCTAAAGATACGGAAGCTCCTCCTGCAGGTGTTGATGACATGACGAAGCTGTCTTACCTTCATGAGCCTGGGGTGGTGGCCAATCTGAGAACTAGATATGAACTCAATGAAATTTATGTATGGTTCCTCAGTTAATTCAGCTGTTGGTAATCATTTCACTTTTTCCTAATTTGGTCTAATCATGGTAAGTGTATATGCAGACGTACACTGGAAATATTCTGATTGCTATAAATCCTTTCCAAAAATTGACTCATCTGTATAATTCACACATGATGCAACAATACAAGGGAGCTCCTTTTGGAGAACTAAGCCCTCATGTCTTTGCAATTGCTGATGTTGCATACAGGTTAAATTTATTAAATTTCATCAACAGATGAAGCAAAATTATGTAAATGTGGCTAATAAACTTCAAAATGACATTTTCTCTGCAAACAGGGCCATGATAAATGAAGGGAAGAGCAACTCTATTCTGGTTAGTGGTGAAAGTGGAGCGGGTAAAACAGAGACCACAAAAATGCTTATGCGGTATCTAGCCTATTTAGGAGGCCGCGCAGCTACAGAAGGACGCACTGTTGAACAACAAGTCCTTGAAGTATGATACATGATACATCTATTTGGTGATAGCCACTTTGATAGTGTTAGCATTTAGTCACTTGTGGCTTGCTAGATTTTGTCACTGGTGTTAACAAATGTAGCATAATTAACTCTCAGCTTACTATACTGTGAATGCAGTCGAACCCTGTTCTTGAAGCATTTGGCAATGCTAAAACTGTTAGAAATAACAATTCCAGGTGAAGTCCTTTTAACACTTCTGCAGTTGTGGTTTTCCTGTTCTCCTCCTAATAAAATTACTGAATTTCTGGTGGATCAGAATCTTTTTGGTAATCAATTTGGCAAGAAGAACTGTGTTTCTCAGAACATTGTTCACTAATTTTACATAATCAATAATCAAGTCAAGTTCCCTAATGCATGTTTTTTTGTTAACTGATACTGTCTTATTTATTACACACTGCAGCCGTTTTGGTAAATTTGTAGAGATTCAGTTTGACAAGCATGGGAGAATTTCAGGAGCGGCTATCAGAACCTACCTTCTTGAAAGATCTCGAGTTTGCCAAGTTTCTGATCCTGAGCGTAACTATCACTGCTTTTACCTCTTATGTGCAGCACCAAAAGAGGTATCTAGTTCTTTTGTTAGTGATGAATTCTTTTGGTAATGCTTTCCTTCACCATAATTGAAAAGAAATTCTTATACCTGTTTGAATTGCAAACCCTTCCAGGAAATTGACAAGTACAAGCTAGATCATCCTAAATCATATCACTATCTTAACCAATCAAAATGCTATGAGCTGGTTGGCGTAAGTGATGCCAATGATTACCTTGAGACTAGACGAGCAATGGATATTGTTGGAATAAGTAAAACTGAGCAGGTATGTCCTCTGTAGTTTATGTGCATAGCTTCCAGTGAAATCTCTACTAAGAACTCTATCCATCATCTCTCTCTCTATCTCTCACAGTCTCACAGTCTCACTCACTCACTCACTCACTTCCTTGCTCATGGTCTCAGGAAGCAATATTCAGGGTAGTTGCTGCTATTCTTCACATTGGTAATATTGAATTTGGAAAAGGAAAAGAAGTCGACTCATCAATCCCAAAAGATGACAAAGCCAAGTTCCATCTGAAAACAACTGCCGAACTTCTAATGTATGTAAGCCTCTAAATTTCATGTGAGTCCTCCAATATTGCATTCTAGATGGTGAAATTTTTACTATTCTCTGTCTTAGGTGCGATCCTGTGGCATTGGAAGATGCGCTTTGTAAACGTGTGATGATCACTCCTGAAGAAGTTATCAAGAGGAGCCTTGACCCTCTTAGTGCTACATTTAGCAGGGATGGATTAGCTAAGACGATATATTCTAGACTGTTTGACTGGTATTCAGCTTTTTTGCTTGTCAATTATTGTTGAATAGATTTTAGAGATCTAAAATGAAGTTAATTAAAATTCTATATATTTTTTCTTGTTTGCTGTGATTCATGTTTAGGCTGGTGGATAAGATCAATAACTCAATTGGGCAAGATAAAAATTCAAAATGTCTGATTGGGGTCCTTGACATATATGGTTTCGAAAGCTTTAAACACAACAGGTAGGAAATTTATCTGATGTACCGCTGATTCCCTTCCTGTTGACTTCCATTAAAACCCAACAGTTTTGCAGTTCCCAAAGTCGGAAATGCCCTTCTTCTGCTTTCTTATAACAAAAACATACTATCTATGCAGTTTTGAACAGTTCTGCATCAACTTTACGAATGAGAAGCTGCAGCAACATTTTAATCAGGTAATATTGATATCGTGCTGGTTGAATAGCTATCTTCTATTATATGCATGCTAAGTCTGCTATTTTCTTGCAGCACGTTTTTAAAATGGAACAAGAAGAGTACACGAAGGAGGAAATTAATTGGAGCTACATTGAGTTTGTCGACAACCAAGATGTTTTGGATCTAATTGAGAAGGTACTTCCCTGTGAGATACACAACATTGAAATGTTAAGCGGCTGAAGAGAATCTTGTTAAGCTTAATGTCATTAACATCTTGTTTTCCGAAGAACTTCACCTTCTCTTCATTTCATCGCTTTGCACACTGATCTTTTTTCTACAATGTTATTTTTCTCTCATTTCCTAATCGTCTTGATCTTATCTTCTTTAAGAGTCATAATTATAAGCCTAAGACCTATGGTTTTTCTTCTTATGCAATATGCATTTTATCTTTGATTGTTAAGGTTAAGCTCGATACTCAATTCTCTTAATATCTTGTTTACATCCAATCTTTGATTTTGTGTTGGACCAGAACTAAGACTAAATGTTTTGCAGAAACCTGGTGGCATTATTGCTCTCCTCGATGAAGCTTGGTAATGATTTTCAATTATCCTACAGTCCCCCCCGCCCCCCGCCCCCCATTACTTTCAGTGGATAGTCCCCTAAGCTTGCTTTCGTTTATTTTCTGGAACAAATTTTTGGCCTATGAATAATTATACATTCCATTTTCTAATCTAATGTCATTATATTTGCAGTATGTTCCCAAAATCAACTCATGAGACATTCTGTAATAAGCTCTATCAGACTTTCAAAGTTCATAAGCGCTTCATCAAGCCAAAATTATCCCGTACAGACTTTACTATCGGACATTATGCTGGGGAGGCACGTTATGTTACAGTCACTCTTTTTACCTTCTCTTTGTGCTTAAAAGCCAAGGCTTTCAATTCCCACATTCAATCATTTGCAGGTTCAATACCAGTCCGACCATTTCCTGGACAAAAATAAAGACTATGTTGTACCTGAGCATCAAGATCTTTTAGGTGTTTCCAAATGTCCTTTTGTAGCAGGGCTTTTCCCTCCAATAGCTGAAGAGAGCTCAAAATCTTCGAAGTTTTCTTCTATTGGTTCGCGTTTTAAGGTCAGGAGGCTTATGATTTCATTCCTGGTGAAATTTTACTTTTATGTGTGTGCACCAGCAGATTAAAAAGTAACAATTTAGTTTATGAATATCTAATTGTCTAATGTTTGCTCTGGAAAAATGAGACATTTCTATTCATTGAACTTGTCATGCAGTTGCAACTACAACAATTGATGGAGACTCTAAATGCTACTGAACCTCACTACATTAGATGTGTAAAGCCAAATAATCTTCTTAAACCAGCTATATTTGAAAATCAGAACATCTTACAGCAGCTACGTTGTGGTGTAAGTTATTTTGATCTTTTATTTATGATCAAATCTAGGGTCTTCTCATTCTCATTGGCTGCATTAGATCAATCTAGGTTTACGGATGTTTATTTATCTGATCACAAATTATTGATTCAGGGTGTTTTAGAGGCAATCAGGATCAGCTGTGCTGGATATCCTACTCGCCGTGCTTTCTTTGAATTCTTGAACAGATTTGGGCTTCTTGCAACTGAAGCTTTGCAAGGCAGGTAGTGTACTTTATAGTTTAATGAATTTGAGGCCCTCTCTGTACTCAGTTTCATACTTAGCACGGCTCATTTACTCTTGTTTTATTGCTGATATGAGAAAAGATATACCCTTGTTCTTTATTCTGGTGGCAAATTGTTGTTATTTATAATACCTTATTTTCTTGGAAGAATCATATTGGTAAAATCAAAGTTCGTTCTCATGCACAGTTATGATGAAAAATTGGCATGCCAGAAGATTTTGGAAAAGAAAGGGATAAAAGGTTTCCAGGTATAAGGATAATTTTTTATATAAAATATTCCTTGTTACTAGTATGCACTGTTTTTGTGGGTAATCGTTCCTCTCTCCTCTCTCAGTTTTCTCTGTTAGAAAACCAAATGAAATAAACCACTAAACATTTTGTCCTCACCTAAAAGATATTAGAATTGTTTAAAAATGGGTGTGCATTGATGTTTCTGTGACATAAAGAGATTTCATAACTTTCATTGGAGTAGAACTTTATTTCTCAGCAAAGTCCAGAATATCCTTAAATGCTAACATCTCTTTTGAGCTCCCCTCCACTTCATTACTTCTGCAGTACACCTCTCCTTTGTGTTCAACCTTCCTCCAATTTGCATACCCCTCACTTCTCTGCTTCATTCACTTTGGCTACTCCTTGCACTGTTTCTTTGCTCACCATCAAATCCTATGTCACCACCAGCCACCAGTGTGCCTGCTTTTCTCCTTCATCTTTGCCAAGGACTTGGAGTCTAGAATGAAAAACTAATGGTTAGAAAACGAAAGAAAAGATTTGATTAATAAACAACAATGAGGCACATTCTTTATTTATTTCTAAAGCTTTGTTTCTGGTGTTTCTAAAATATATGTACTTAAATTCATTGTTAATAAATTTGAACAAATTAATTTAGAAACACAATTTTGGCTGTTAATCTACCATTTTTTTATGCAATGTCCATAAAACCATATTGTCCAAACCCAGCCCCACCCAATTGTATGGTACACCCATAAAACCATTGTTACCTTGAGAAATTTTCATGAACCTAATGCATTTTTGTCTGGGCTTACTGGCATCTCTTGACTTAGAGTTCTACTGCACACCCAATATTATATGTACTTTGAGGAACTGCCATGCACCATGTACTTCCTTAATGGAATAGAGGGAAAATTAACTTTTTTTTTTTTCTATCACCATTCAGTTAGGCAAAACAAAGGTCTTCCTAAGAGCAGGTCAAATGGCTGAACTGGATGCTCGTCGAACAGAAGTTCTTAGTTCTGCAGCAAAAATTATACAACAGCGCAGACGAACGCATATTGCTCGTAAACGATTTATAGCTATGAGAGAAGCTTCCATACACCTGCAATCATTTTGCAGAGGTGAGACACCTAAAGCTGTTGAGCTTTTGATAAGAGATTCTGCAGTGTGAAAAATCTGTTAGATTTACTTTGTATTTTAAAGATGTTATTTGGTGTTTTACAATTGTGTCACCCTCTCTTTTTATTTTTTTTTTTATCATTTTTACTAGTTTGTCTGCTTTGTAATTTTTGTGCTGTTTTATTCTTTTAGGCAGATTAGCGTGCAAACATTACGTGGGCATGAAAACAGAAGCAGCTGCATTGAAAGTTCAACGGAACACACTCAAATTCCTAGCTAGAAAAGCTTATAACACACTCCGGAGATCTGTTCTTGTTATACAAACAGGTTTACGTAGCATGGATGCCCATAACAAATTTAGATTTATGAGGCGAACTAAGGCTGCAACTATTATTCAGGTAACAACTTATTTCTTTGTGTCACAACAAATTTTGGTGTATCCTATGAAACCTTCAGCTTACGGCTAAAATTTCTTAGACACGGTGCCGGAGTTATAGAGCTTCATCTTACTATAAAAAGCTAAAGAGGGGAACGATAGTTACGCAATGTCGATGGAGAGGAAGAGTAGCCAAAAGAGAATTACGGAAGCTTAAAATGGTAGGCTTCAATAGCATATCACTATCTCTTACTTGTATACCTGAGGCATGATATACTGTTGAAACTGCCTTCATAGTCAATGAAAAACTGATTTATGAAGTTTAAATCAGCATTATCAGTAAGTTTAACTTTCATATTTATGGGAAGAACACTTCGTACAGTCTGGAACTTCGTGCATCGGTATGAGAAATATGTTTTAATATACAGTTCTGTAAGTTAAGTGGTAGGGCAAACAGGATTTTGATATTATGATATATTGTTGCTTTCCAGCTTATGTAACACTTCTTGCAATTGTCTGCAGGCTGCAAGGGATACAGGTGCACTCAAAGAGGCTAAAGATAAACTAGAAAAACAGCTAGAGGAACTCACGTGGCGTTTGCAGCTTGAAAAGCGATTGAGGGTATGCTATTTTCTTGCGAAAGTGATCATCTTCTGGATGTGTGTGTATAGATAGCATCCATTGCATGGCAATGAATGATGTATGGCTCTCATGTCATTACATTCATCATGCAGGTTGACTTGGAAGAAGCAAAAAATCAAGAAATAGCAAAGTTGCAGAGCTCTATGGAAGAAATGCAGAAGAAAGTTGATGAAATGAATGCTCTGGTTGTTAAGGAACGGGAAGCTGCCAAAAAGGCAATTGAAGAGGCACCTCCTGTTATCCAGGAAACCCCAGTTTATGTTGAAGATACCGAGAAAATTGAATCTTTAAAGGGAGAAGTTGACAATTTAAAGGTTAGACACTGGTAAATATCAGTCATATTTACGTACAGATTGGTTGATTACATATCCTTCAAGTTTTTGCTTTTGGATCTCACTTCCATAATGTGGCTGAGCCTCCTGTATTGTGGTTTTCTTTGACTTCTTTCAGTTCCCAAGGGTCATGTCTATGGTAATGTTTACGAAAATAAGGTTGTCTCATGGCATTATATTGTGAATTAGGAAGGTTGATCATTGGCTGAACTATATCATTTTCCTTCTGGCCTGTGCACCATGCTGATGAGGCTTCACCAAGATGTGCTAAAATAACTGGAAAGCCTGAAATAAGGAAAATATATTACTGAATCGCATACTAAAAATAGACTTTTTGTCAAGACTCTAGTCTCTGTTATATGAGTATCTGCTTGAAGTAGTTACCTGTGAATGATCTGCTTACACATAACCACAGCTTCTGCCACTTTGAATGGATCCTGGAGTTAAACTAATTCAAAGGTGTCTATTCAGAATGCATCCTGAGTTAGGATATGCTTGAAAACCAGCTAAGGATTCAGTAATAATGCCTCTTCCCACAGGCTTAAAATATTTCTGATTAAACTATTTTCTTTGCAGGCTTCTTTGCAAAATGAACAGGAAACTTCTGAAGAATTGCGAAAGAACTATGCTTTGGCACAGGAATCAAGTGAGGAGAGGCTTGCAAAATTAGAGGAGGCAGAAAAGAAAATTCAACAACTGCAGGAATCTTTGAAAGGGTAATCAAAATGACAAAGAAGTATTTCCTCTTTGTGCTTACATAGGAAGAGCATATTTCATTTTCATCTATTTGCTGTTATAATCATTACTCCCTAGTGTTTAAAGCGCGAGACATAGTCTATTAAATTGGTTATATGGCAACACAGTGAATTATTTGGAATAGTATTAGTCAGAGGAGTGGAATGAGGCATTCATTCTTGGGTCATGGACATGTGACGATCAGTTTTATTTGGAAAAATTCCTTGACTTCGTCGCCCACTAGAAAACAAGGTAATTTACCAGATTGAGGTTGCGGAATATTTATCTACCCTTGCTACCATCCTCCACTATTCTCTCACTCCCTTGGCCACCTTTATCTTCTGTTTCTTTCTCCTCATTTCTTTCCAAACCATTGCAATAGACTGAACCCTCTACTGTTGTTGGTTTCATCTCTCCATTTGTCCCTACATCTTCCTTGAAGCCTGTCTTTCATTTCTGTTAGAATACTGTGAAAACAACCACATAATTGTCAACAAGGAGTAGTTATGATCTGGTCATGACTTCCAGAATTGCCTATAACTATCGAGCACTTGTGATGGTCTATAGTATTCATTGAGATAGTGGGATCTGAATTTCTCCTATTAGGAAGAAATAGGAGGGTAATAGCTGCAGGACGTAGCAACCATTTTATAGTATCATATAGCAAATATGACAAATGTTGCATATTCATCTAATGCAATAAATGAACTTTTCCATCTACTGTCAGGGTGGAAGAGAAGCTGAATAATGTGGAGTCAGAGAATAAAGTTCTTCGTCAACAGGCTGTATCAATGGCGCCAAATAAGTTTCTCTCTGGACGCTCTAGATCAATCATGCAGGTATTTGCATGACTCCTTGTGGTTCATAGGAGACCTTTTAACTATGCAGTCTTATGAAGCTATTGTCATTTACAAATCGCAGAGGACCGATAGTAGCCATGGATTTGGGGATGTTAAGCTGCATGTGGTAATCAGCATTCCTTCATTAAATGTTTTTTTCTTGTAAATGCTACCTACCTCTCTAAATATCCCTTTAAACTGCATGCACTTCAAATTGTACTAGGAGGTGCACAGCCCGCGTAGTCCAACATTTTCCGAAGCTGATGACAAACCTCAGAAATCACTTAATGAGAAACAACAGGAAAATCAGGAGGTGCTCATTCGCTGTATATCTCAGCACTTGGGTTTTTCTGGAAACAGGCCGATAGCAGCTTGTATCATCTACAAGTGTCTTCTACAATGGAGATCATTTGAAGTTGAGCGGACAAGTGTGTTTGACCGTATCATCCAGACTATAGGTCACGCTATTGAGGTTTGACCATTCCATCCTTCTCTATACCATAGGACTAATATTACTTGGTTCGCTCATTTCCCACTTAAGTGTTCTGAATGACCAGGGAATCAATCGATAGAGATAAATTTTTGCGAGTTTCTGCAGGTTTACTAGTGGAATCTGGTTATCCATATCTCTTACTTATTTCATTGTGATAGTTAGCTTGTGTTGTCCTTAATTGAGCAAATCATCCAGAATTAGAATAGTAAAGGATGGGTTGAGATGTGAGGCATGTTTGCAAGTTCTAGATTTTTCAGTCTTTCATCAAAAGAGAGCCAATAGTGTAGAAAAATTATATATTTGAATTGGTAGATATGCTGGGATTGGGATCTTGTAGACTCTTGTTTTCATTCTTTCAGCATTATTTGCTTGTGAATCTTCTGAAGATTTCTTTGTTATTCAGTTATTGGTTATTGTTACTTCGATTTTCAGTAGTTAAGTGAGAGATTTTCTCCTTTTATTGCCTTTTAATACCCTTGACTCTAAACAAATTCTCAAATATACTACTATTGCCATTTTCAGAAAATCCAGGACAACAATGATATGTTGTCTTATTGGTTATCAAATGCTTCTACCCTATTATTGCTTCTCCAGCGTACACTGAAAGCAAGTGGAGCAGCTGGAATGGCTCCTTTACGTCGTCGGTCATCCTCAGCTACTTTATTTGGCAGGATGTCAATGTCACATGTAAAAGATTCCTTTCTCTTTCTGTTATTATTGAAAGAGTACACAACTGGGCTTCAGAAGAACTTTTTTATCATTTCCTTATGTTCTGTCTCTTACTGCTCTTCTTCCAGAGCTTCCGAGGAACTCCACCAGGAATAAATCTTCCTGGCCTGCCTGGTGGGGTAGAATCCTTACGCCAGGTGGAAGCCAAATACCCTGCTTTGCTGTTCAAGCAGCAACTTACAGCATATGTTGAGAAAATCTATGGAATGATACGAGATAATCTAAAGAAGGAGATATCTCCATTGCTTGGTTTGTGTATTCAGGTATTGATATGTACCTACTCCAAAGGTGCCACATTTTCTAAAAGAAGCCAATGCAATCTTTCTCTAACCACATTCTACACCTAATACATATCCATTAACAGGCACCAAGAACTTCTAGAGCAAGCTTAGTCAAGGGATCGTCGCGTTCAGTTGCAAACACAGCAGCTCAGCAAGCTTTGATTGCTCACTGGCAGGGAATAGTGAACAGCCTCGGGAACTTTTTGAACACTTTGAAAGAAAATCATGTCAGTAAAGACTTTCTCCTATGAATCATCTTCCCTGTTGAATCTGGATAATTCATAGATTTTATTTTTAAGGTCAAAGCAGGTTTTGCAGATGTCGATCTTCAAAATTTTGTTTGATATTCTTCTCATCTAAAAGTTACCTGTTCATTGTTATTATGTTTCTTTCATCTGAAAGTTATCAATTTTATTTATTCCCACTTGTTAATTTTTCCGCATCTTTTCAGGTACCACCTATGTTAGTCCGTAAGGTGTTCACACAGATATTTTCTTTTATCAACGTTCAACTATTCAACAGGTTTGCTGCATGTTTGCTTTTCTCTCTCAAGCTCTTGCGTGCACATTAAATTTAAATTCCCTCCATTAAATTGTTTTCTGGTTGCAGTCTTCTATTGAGACGAGAATGTTGCTCATTTAGTAATGGAGAATTTGTTAAAGCTGGACTGGCTGAATTAGATCAGTGGTGTAGCACAGCAACTGAAAAGGTTCTTCCAAGTATCTTATAGTTCTTTTTTAGTCTAGCAAATCCTAAGAGATTAATATCTTTAGAAATATTGCAGTATGCAGGTTCAGCTTGGGATGAGCTCAAGCATATTAGACAGGCCATTGGATTTCTGGTAATGGTTTTAATGCTGTTCCAGATCTGATAAGCATTAAGAACTTTTCCTCGGACACCTTCTGATTTCTTTAAAATCCAGGTTGTACACCAAAAACCGAAGAAAACATTGGATGAGATAAGTCATGAACTTTGCCCGGTGAGTAGAATGTCTAATGGAAAAGCTTAAAGAAAGGTTCATATACCATAAGTTTCTAACGTATTCCTTCTATCAATGAACAGGTACTGAGCATTCAGCAGTTGTACCGGATCAGTACGATGTACTGGGATGACAAGTATGGGACACATAGTGTGTCTTCAGAAGTAAGTTTCTTTTGATTTAACTCATCTTCCAGTGAGAAGGACTTCAATGTAAAGGTTCATCTTAGTTGCATTACTTACAAAACTATTTGTTTGCTACTTCAATCAGGTTATATCCAATATGAGAGTATTGATGACGGAAGATTCAAATAACGCCGTAAGCAGTTCATTTTTGTTGGATGATGATTCCAGGTTAGCACCAAATATCTGGTAGTCTGCCTATACTTCCTGTTGGAAGAAAAGAAAAAGGTTATACTTGAATGAATATAATAAGATTGAAAGAAAACTTAACCGAACTGAGAGGTACAGAAACATGTCCCACAGAGTAGTTTAGTCGTTCTAGATTAATTACTCGGTGCTAGCTTCACTATCATTACTTCCCATGTTTCGACAGTGCCATCTCATCTGTCACACAGTCAGATGGCTAAATCAATAGATTGCAAAATGACTTAAAATCCTTGACTTAGAAGGAGCCACGAGTTTTAAGGAATTTATGTGCCGGAAAGAATAAGTTTCACATATAGACTGCTGGCTTTTGTAATATACTTTCAGAGGAGAATGGACAAGAGTAAAGAATTATTAGCAATTTGGGGGGCTTGAACAAGCCTAGAATTTGTAGCTAGATGGAATTAGATCAAAACAAGATTCTTCTTGTCTTCTATCAATAGAATATTCTAGCATAAGCTCTTCTATGTATTGTGGATATGCAAATTGTAAGACATGTTGACCGGAAATTCTATTGGTCAGAGTGAAAACCCCAAACTTTCTCACTGAGAGTATAAGCTCTTCAAAAGTCTTTCGCAAAATAGCTCCTAAACAACTTATAAGCTATAAAAATAAGCTTCAAGAGCTTATAAGCTTCCCAAAAAGTAAGTTCTTCAACCCCAACTTAGTTTTCCATAATCATATAAGCAAAACCATTTTTACAAAAATTACCTACTATGATTTGTTATTTTCATCATATACCATTGCAATTTCATTTCTCTTCAATTTTCTCCATCTAACTACGATTTTCTCTTTCAATTCTCAATTCTCCCTTATAGCTTATAAGATCAATTATCTAAACACTTTGACAACTTATAAGCTATAGAGATATTACATCTTATAAGTTCTTGAAACATTTTATAAGTTGTTGGAGCGTGTGAGCTCTTTTAAATAAGCCTAGCTAAACACCTCCTAAGCCGCACGAACAATATGTGCACAACATCTGGGCCACAGTTCAGTTCTGAATGTCTAGTGACATTAAATATAGGCAGGAGAGCTGAGATACAAGAGATGCAGCCCTTTGCTTTAATGTTATGTTCAATTGTTAGCAGTATTTTACCTACTGAATTTTGGTATGCTCATGATTGCCTGCTGTCTTCTAAGGCAACTTTTGATGAAAATCGATGGTCCATTGCAGCATACCTTTCTCAGTGGATGAAATATCGAAGTCAATGGAACAGATAGACATATCTGACATCGATCCTCCTCCTCTAATGGGCGAAAACTCGGGCTTCAGCTTTTTGCTACCCCGCATTCATGAGTAGGATGCTGAACGACATAAATTCATGGTCTTCTCACTTCTCAGTTTAAGGAGGTATAAATTCCAATTATAATTGTAATTTAGTTTGTGCAGCAGAACTTTGTTTTAGGATGCCGTTTTCGGGTAAGTCAGGGCTGGTTTATGGCATTCCAAACCAGCTTAAATTTAAAGGCATTTGTAAGTAGAAGATTTTAGCTATGGCAACTACGATACATTCCTCTCCTAGTAAGAGATAGTTGAGGGATAAGCTGTAACTTTTGTGGTTATTTGAGTATTATTAATCTAATTTTCCAACAGATTTTACTCACATTGTATTCAATGCTGCTACACATTTATTGAAATCTGCCGCTGTACGGATTCTTTGAGTTCACAGTTATGTTTGATTTGGTCGGTGCTAGGTTGAATATTCACAATTTGTTTCCAACTTTTTTAATGGAATCGACAATCATCATCATATAATTAACGGTTATTATTTTCATTTTTAGGACTATATTTATCGTGTCATAATTCAAATATATCTTGAAATGTTAAATAATTTTGTAATAGTCCTACTATGTGTTTTGAAATACTGATACACCATCTACAGATGTTTACCGATAAATTCAATTTTTACCTTCTGCATATGGTGGCCGGTTTACAGATTGAGATATACAACAAATACACCATCTTCACCAATTTTTATTTTAAAGATGAGATATACAGCTTTTAATTGTAAGAGAGAAGCTGGTCACTGCATCGGTGATAAGTTTGCCAAAAAATTTGTAATATATGTCGAAAAACTGTTTTTTTATTTTTATTTTTATAATTCCATTTGAACTCTAAGTTCTAGCTAATTTACTTTTTCTTTTTAGTTGTATAGTTTATTTAATTTAATTTCTTATACTTCTTGAAGAGATGCAGGGTCAATTTTAAAAGTATCAAATTGTGTATTTTCTTACCAATTTCATAATATATGAGAAAAAAAATGAAATTTGTCTATAATATATTTGAAATTACAGCACTAAGCAGCCAACTGGGCAGTTCATGCCACATATTAAAAATTCGGTGTCAGGTTAGATTTGATTTGATCGGAATTTTAAGTTCATGGTAAATCTAAAAAAATACTATTAAAGTATGTATTTTGTTACCAATTTTATAATATATAGGAAAAATCAAAATTTAACTATAGTGTACAAATTTTTAGTCAATTAACCATATTATAACCTAATGGTGTGGTTCTAGTGAGATTTCTATTTTTCATGAAAAATGAGAATAATGAATAAATAGATCCAAAATGGCTAAATTGTCATACTTTTCGTGGACGGAGAGAGCATACAACAAATTACATATAAAAAAGATAAGTTAGTTAATACATTTGGTCCCGATGCGAGTATATACCGGTGTAAAAGAGGGGAGGGAGAATACACTAGTTTGCATTTTTTCGGTATTTTCTCAGAGTATTGAACAATAAGTGAAGGAAGTGCCTCTTGACGAATAGCAGTCTTACTGATGCATCAAGTAAGTTGACTATAATCAGTTTCAATTAATCATGCGGACTTCGGTGGATTACGAGACTCACTTTGTAAAAAATCTTTTCTTTGAATCTCACATCAAAAAAAACTTGAGTCAGTTTGATGTAGTTTGATAAACAGTTTGAGTAGGTGCAGTTTGTCATGCATGAGGTTAGCTTGCTAAAAGATTTTACAAGTAAGCGAAGTCTGAAACCTAAGTACAGATCGTAGAGCACAATTAGTTTTCTTTTATCTAACTTTTATCTACTAGAGAACAGTCAGTTTATCAAGATATAAGCAAGTAGACTCCAAGACAGTAAAAGAAAGCTTAAGTACAATACACAAACACTTTTACTTGGTTCGGAGCAACTCCTCCTACATCCACGACTCTGAGTCCATAAAGTAATCCATTAACTTAGTTAAGCAATTTGTGTGGTTGTGATCCTGTTGCTTAGCAATTTACACGGTTGCAATCTTGTACTTAGAAATTTTCACGGTTGTAGTCTCGTTGGCAATTTACGTGGTTGCGATCCCGTTCTTGGCAATTTGCATTGTTGCAATCCCGTTACTTTACCAACTTTCAGGCTTCTCACTCGAAGCTTACTCGTCGACTTTTCCTTACTTTTTCACTTCGTCTTTACAACTTTTGTGAGAGGTTACAAGGGGATGAGAGGTTTATCCAACTATATGAACATGTTCTGAAGATCAATGTGTTCAATGCTAGGCTTATGATGTTTACATTAAAAACGATTAGTCTAAGAATTACAAATGTATTCGCAAGTTATTCACTTGAAATTTACAATGAAGATCTAGTTCCTATTAATGATAGTTTTTTAGTTTCTCAGGATGTTTCCTAACAATACACAACAACTTCATGTTTACCACCACCACCACCACGCGTCTGTTTCTTCCATTGTATATATAGACCGACGAATGAATCTAGCCGTTGGACAGAGCTTTCTTCAGATTTTGATCCGTTGTTTATTTTTAATTCTTCTCGTTGTAGCAAGAAATGCCTGAGATGAAAGATCTGCACATCTGTACAGGATGTTGACGTCCAGCAGTCATCCTTGTACTTTCTTCTGAAAAGCGGGATTCACATTTGATGCACATTCTGAAGCTTTTAATGTTCACAAGAGTATACACTTTAGGGATTGACTTTGCTTTGAGTCTTTTGACCAAATGGCTGACGTGGCTTGAGTGAATCTGGGCACGAGTTAGCATGTTGTCCTTTAGTCAGTCTGCTAGGTCAAACTGATCCCCTCAACATGGCATTCAGTACAACAAAGTCCTCATGTGTTGTGTCCTGGACACGAACCCCGATTAGCTCAGCCGCATTGTTGATCCTTCAGGCTGGGATTTTCCCATTAGCTTGGGACTCCAGTTGGATCTTCAGTTGGGTCAAGCAGCCTTCGACTTCTTTACTAAACTACATCAACTTAGAATATTTGTGATATTCATAAGATATGTTTTGGTCTTCAGCAAGGTTCCATCGTTAGGTTTTGGCATTCCATTAAAGTATAGAATTTTTCCAATAATTTTCTCAGTTTTGATGATGCCATAAACCCAAAACTTGTACATATTGGAGTCTGATTCCAAAAGTTGAGATCAACAACAACCTGTTTGTTAGTTTGAAAACAAAGGTTTAATGTCATTTGCATAAAGAACAGAGCACAAAGCGAGGAGAGAAAAATATACAACAAGAAGTATAGTTTCAACAGAAAGGTTTATTGATCACTTTCCGAGTACATCAGCCAAATATATAAAATAAAAGTAGACTAGACTTTGTTCTATTCTTATTCTGTAGAGTATCTTCATAAGTAGGGGTGGGAAGATAGGGTTTGGGTAGGGTACCCGATTACCCGATCCGAAAAAATCGGGTATCGGGTACCCTATACCCCAAAAATTAGGGGTCGGGTATTTAGGGTGTTAAAAAATCGGGTATCGGGTATACCCGAAATACCCGATTTTGTAATTAATAAATTTTAAATTATTTAATTAAATTTAATTTAAAAATCTGTTAATTTTTGAATTGAAATTCAATTTTCAACTCCAAGCCCTAGTCTAGTACTGTTCGGCATCCCCCCTTCCACAGTCCCACTCCCTACCTCCTGCAACCCGCCTCCGGCCAGCGACTAGCGGCGCGCCGGCGCCCCTCGCCCACCCGTCGTCTCCCTTCGCGCGCCTTCCACTCGCCATCTCCATTTTTCGTCGTACCCTCCCACTCCCTCCGTGTGCCTCCCACAGCCGACTGCGCGACGCCTCCGAGCTCCAAGCCTCCACCGGACCACCGCGCCGCCTCCGAGCTCCAGCAGGTATGCTTCTTCAATTCTTCTCCTTCTTTTTTTTCTTACAGAGTTCTTCAAATATTTTTGGTTAATACTCTTTTGGTTTGCTTCACCCTTTCTCTTTTTCCAATATTCTGGCCTGGGCAACTGCTCAAATTGTAATCAATAAAATTAGGCTTTAAACACTTAGCTTAGCTTGATTGAATCAAGCCATCAATTATGACAGTAGGAGATTGATTACCTTCGGCTCAATAGAATATGCAGTTCTTCCAAACGCACTTTAGCTTCGTATACTCCATCCTGAAATTGAATGTATGATCAAGAAATTATTTGAATGGTATAGATGGAAGACAAATAAATGAGGAGAGGCTACATTTTCGATTTTTTTTAAGAAAATCGGGTATTTCGGGTGTTAGGGTATTCTAATACCCTAATACCCAAAATACCCGATTTCACAGTTTGACTTTGAAAAATTTAATTTTGATCGGGTAATTTAGGGTACCCGAATACCAGACTCGGGTATCCGAGTCGGGTATTAGAGTACCCAATTTTTTAATCGGGTTCGGGGTCGGGTATAGGGTTTTAGGCTTATTCGGGATCGGGTACCCGATTTTTTCGGGTAGGGTAACCGATCCCGACCCGATTCACAGCCCTATTCATAAGATCTGCCTATCAGTTTCTTCAATACTTCAGGTTGCTTCTATGCTAAGCTCCTTGCTGAGTTGTTCCTAAGATTGATGATATCCTCTTCAAGTTTCCTTTCTAAGTCATTTTCCCCTTTTTGGCAATCAACAAAAAGGAAGTTCTCTGACGTCGCATCAAGGAAAAAGGAGATTGAGGTTGTCTTTCAATACTGATCACATGGATTACCATCATGGTCATTAGCTCTCTAATAAGCTTTGAGCTTTATTGAGTAGAGGAAGCTAACGATAGGACAAATAGCTAAGATCTTGAGATTTTTACTTGTCCTTGATAGTTTTCGAAAACATATATGTCGGTTCCAAATGACGTATAAGGTCTAAGAGAATGTGTGTAATCAATAGTGACTGATTTTGGCTTTGGAATTCTCTTCTTCGATTCAAGCTTTGGGGATATTAAGCTTTAGGCTGAGTAGCAATTTCGGCAGAGCTTCAGCTTATGTCGTTGAATCGGTGAAAGTTGAAGTGATCCTCGAGCGCTATTTATAGGAGAACTCTTGAATAGATCCGTTGGCGTAGAACGTCATCAAGATTTCTTCCGTTGGAGAGCAATTCGAATTTAGGTTGAGGCTTCAATCTTCGAGGTTCCTTTTCTGGGTGGAAACGGCTCTCTTGATGGACAGGAGATGTGACGTCTCTGAAAAGTAACCACCAGATAGGAATGACCTCTGCAGAGATAAGATCCTGAGATCTCTGCATTTAATGCGGCTGTACTTTGTGAGTACGTGGCTTCCTCTGAAAGTTGGAAGATCAGTCCGATGAGGAATGTTCAACTGATACTTGACTTTAGTATCAGTCCATTGTGCGCATTAAGTAATCAGTTCGTAACTGATTCTTCAACTGATACTTCAGTTGGTATCTGCAGTCTTCAGTATTCAGTCCTTCGTTCTTCAGTCTTCAGTCTTCAGTCTTCGACACCGCAAGCTAAACTAGAAACGAACTCTAACACTTGAGTTCAAAGCAATTCTAGTCTATTACAATTAAGTCCTATGAATTTTGGTATCATCAAAACAAGGGTTAGGATATTCCACAAGGTTCCCAACAGTATTCTTCTTCTTCAAGTTGATCAGCTTTTGGATCTGATAATCAGTATCTGTGGTTGAGCTAATAACCACCATTGTTGGCACCAACTGTTGGTTAAGTTGTTGACCTTTCGGATATCTTTACTGATTTGAGGATTCAACTTAACTGATGAGTTGAAAAAGTTTCATCAAGATCAGTCAATTCTTAAAGCTGCTTCTGACTTTGAATGAGGTTATCCCTTACCTTGAAGTGGCTTATTTTGATAAAAGATTAGGGTTCTTCATCTTTTTTGTAGAAATGTCTTCAGCTCTAGGTTCTGTGAGTGAGAATACAAACTGATGGTAGAACAAATTGTTGAAAATGACAACTTGGGCTGATATCCTGGTGCTGATTCCTGTTTCAGCATCTTGATAGTTCATCCTTCACCATTTTAAGATTTGTCTGTCACATAGTCCTTATTGGTGTGTTGACTGTCTTCAGCTATAGGTGAGATGAATTTTCTCAACAATTACGCTAATTTCTTCTGAGGTTGAGCTTAGCTGCATTTCCTCTTAATCTGATATCTGAGCTTTAGTTTGAGGCTGGGAATGGCTTATATCACCAGAGTGTATGAGGCTTATTACACTGTTTCAACTTGTCTTCATTTGGCTCGTCTTGTGTTGATCTTCTTAGAGCAAAACTCTTTCAACATATTTGATTTGGTGATGCTCCAGATGCTCCAAGGTGTCAGACGATGCGATGATTTGTTATCGTTCATTCATTCTCGACTATCTAAGGAGTGATGTCTTTTTATCTAGATAATCTTTGAACATTTGGGGAGTCACAATCCAAATGTCTTCCTCAGCAGTCCTCTTGTTGCACCTGTTTTCACTTTCTCTTTTACTTCCTACAAATGAACTTTTTTCATGGTACCCCATTTCTCAAGATAGGGTCCGGAGCAATTAGCATATCTCATATTTTTAACAAGACTAGTTCTTGTGGTCTTTCACTAGATAGTGATACCAGAGTTGAGGTGAAATCCCAATAATAAAAGAACTTAATTTGCCTTGTTATTTGTTAAGCAGTTAAGATCAGTCAAATACAAAAAGTTGAAATATCATTCATGAATAAATCATATTTTGGTAGACAGAGAAGCTAACATGTCATTCTTACAGAAGAATATGAACATAGAGTGAGGTGCGAGCTCACGTGAGTATGTTATATACTAGTAGGATTATACAATATAGTTCATGTAAGTTTATGGCCTTGAAATTCTGTCACCTATACAAACTTGTATACGTAATCCAAATCTCAGCTGATTCTTTGAGGTTGACTGAGTCAGTCAGTACTCAAAATCCACAAGGATTTTGAGATTCATCCTCAAAGGAATTCAACAGCCAGTGTACCTTTTGTGCTGATGGGTAGAAGAGCTAAGTCAGTTGTTTCCCCTCTTGAGTGATGTCGTGAATCCATCTTCAATGTTCACATTTCAGAAGGAACTTTATCGTTGATGAGCTCTTTCTCTAGCGAGAGTAGCTTCGAGAAGAGATTGAGTAGTTTTAGCTTTGTGATAAACTTTGCAGTATTTATCAACCAACTTCTTCAGGCTCATTTCCTTGTTTGAGCTAATTTTATCGCTAAGCTCGATATTATACTACAGTTTGGTGTTCTCTTTCTTGAGCTCATTTATTTCCTCAGCGTGATAGGTTTCATATTATTAAAGCTTATTTTTTAGATAACCAGTCACATGCTGGGCTTTATTCAGAAGATCGAGCATCTTGTCATTTTCAACTTTGATCCACTCGATTCTTCGTCAGTTCGAAGAGATTTCCTCTGACTCAGTTTCCTGTTCAGAAATAACAGCAATTTTAGATAAATTGAAAATATGATTACTGCTGGTTACCTCTGGCTCATTTAGCATATGACCAAAATTAGTGAAGATCATGTCTTAATTGCTGCATCATTCAACATCGGCTCTGGTGGCAAGGAGGTGGTTGCCTTCATCATCTGAGCTAGATGATTCCTCGGAGTTCTTCCTGATCCTTGATGATTGACCACGAGTCTCAGAATGATGATTCTTATAAAGTTTGAGCTTTGCTTCCATCCTTTTGAGTCGCTTAACCATGAGATGGTAAGTCTTAGTCAGTGTATCAACAAGATCCTTGGGCGACAGTTTGTCCATAATACTTTGATTTAACACAGCTGTCAGAACAACTCCTGGTCTTCTTATTTCAGTGAATGATTTGAAGATAAAAAGAGTTTGAGCATCAATCTTTCAACTGAATGAGATTTTATTACCTGCAAGGTAATTATGAGTTCATAAAAATAGTTCTATACACTATTGAATGAATGAAAATCGTTTTTCAATCAAAAAACCAATAGACACATTAGGCACAAAGACTGCTTTTAACGATTTTGTGAACTCAAAATTTTTGTTGCACAAAGCACAAACTGACTTTGTAAAAATAGAAAAGATTTTCTAAGATCGGTTCTAGTAGACCTAATATCCAAAACTAGATGTCATGACATTAGTTCCACCAGAAAAGACGTAACCATGTTTCCAGAGGCATAGGTCTGTAGCACAACCTTCTCTTACACCAATTGTTGGTCCCGGGGCGAGTATATATTGTGTATGGGGGAAATGAATACACCAGTTTGTAGTTTTTCGTTGTTTTCTCATTTTCTCATAGTATTGAACATCTTACTGATAATGAGTCAGTAAGTGAATGAAGAGTCTCCTGACGAATAGAAATCTTACTGATGCATCAAGTAAGTTGACTATAATCAGTTTAGACAAGCAAGAGATCTTGTTCATTTAATCATGTGAATTTCGGTGGACTACGAGTCTCGCTTTGTAGAAAATCTTTTCTTCGAATCTCACATCAAAAGGCTTGAGTCAGTCTGATGTGGTTTTGATAAACAATTTAAGCATGTGAAGTTTACATTCTTTGTTTCTAGACCTTCCAAACGATGGCTGGGACTCGTCTTCGGGGCATAATTACTCCACAATCTCTTATAAGCTTTCGCGTCCTGCTTCTTCACTTCTCCCAGATTGTTACTCCTCAAAAGTTTCTCATGTGTATTTTTCATGGATTAGATACCATTTGGTGCGAACTTCCATCTCCAAATATCTTCATTTTTTTGTGTTAGATTACACCTGCTCAACAACAAAATAAGAGAATTAAGAATATCATATTCTCTTTGGAACAAACTCCTCATCCATCTCCAATCCCACTCCCATTTTCCTCCCTCATAGTTCCCCATATCACTCACCAGATCTTCATTTTGAAGACTAAGATTAAAGAGTCTAAGGAATTTATTTTTCAAACTTTCCATCCAGAAATACATATTTTTACCATTGCCTACCACCTTCTCAATCTCATTACGAATCCTTCCACCACCAACTCCCTCAAAGATCTCACACACGTCTTTCCAAAACCTGACGTCCCTCTCATTCTCCCACCGCTATTACCACCAACCCCTAATTCCTCTAACACCCCATATTTTGATCGAAGCATTTTAGCCCAAAGTCTCTCGGGCTCAGTAATTATCCTCCAAGCCCACTTCCACACCAACACCCAGTTGAATAAACCCAAATCCTTAATACCCAACCCGCCCTTCCTTTTATCTTTGCACACCTCATTCCAACTCACCATATGAATTTTCCTGATGTTCTCATGCCCCCTTCCCCCACAGAAATTTTCTCTGAATTTGAACAAGCTAACGAAGGTGTTTTTTTGTTGTAAATAGAATGACAAATAATAGATCAGCATCGCAGAGAGTATAGATTGAATAAGAGTAAGTCTAACCCCATCAAGATTTGATTATTATCCCACCTTGCAAGTCTTTATTTGATTTCTTGGACCAAGTTTCCCCAGGACGAGTGCATGCTATCGTTAATTCCCACCTTCATCCCAGGTTATGAGAAAGGCAAATGTGAAATCGAACAACTCAGTTCCTTCAACATAACATTCAAGCTTTCATTCGTAATATGTATACCTATAAGACTGTATTTGTTAAAATTGACCTTCAAACCCGACAATAATTGAAAATTCCATAAGATAAAGTTCATGGTCATGATATTTTCCATCTTTCCAGTGCTAAAAAAAACTGTATCATCAACACATTATAAGTGAGATACACTCACCTTCAGCCATCGGCCACAATTAAAAATAGAAAATGGAAAATGGAATACTTAAGAATCCCAGATTCAACAGCTCTACGATAAGAATACTTAAGCCTTCAGCCACAATTAAAAATAGAAAATGGAATAGCGGATCACCTTGTCTTAACCCCCATTTGAAGACGAAATTCTCTGGAGGGTCTGCCATTATTCACAAGGACGCTAGTTGTTGTGGTTGAAACATACAATCTCATCCATTTTCTCCATTTTTCATTGAAATTCATCCATTCCATCATTTCATCCAAAAAACCCAAGCAACTAAATCATAAGCCTTTGCAAAATCAATCTTGAAAATCACCGAACTTAATTTGCGCCTTCTAGCCTCTTCAAATGCTTCGTTTGAAATAAGGATGCCATCCATGATTTGCCTACCCCAAATAAAAGTAGATTGATGATCCAAAATGACATTGTCCAACACTTTACATAGCCTCCTTACCAGAATTTTTTAGATAACTTTGCAGATGCTTCGGATCAAAGAGTTAGGTCGGAAGTCTTAAATGTGTTGCGTTCCTTCTTTTTCTAGAATAAGGACAATAAAAGATGAATTGAGTCCTTTTACAATTCTGCCATATCTATAGAATTTCTCCAAGACCCGTAAGAAATCATCTCTCACCAAATCCCAATGTTCCTTAAAAAACTCAAAAGAAAAAACATCAGGTCGAAGACTCCTATTCATATAAACAATCAAAAATTGCATCTTCAATTTCCTCCATAATAAAAGGTTGGATAAGAAAAGCATTTTCGCAATCATCCAACCTCTTATGAGTGAGGGATTGAGGCAGAAGGGTCGAGTTAATGCTTTAGAGCTGAAATGTTCCTTGAAATGCATATGGATTTCTCTTTTTACCCCTTCCGCAAACTCAAACCATTTATTTTTCACAAAAATCCCATTGATCTCGTTAAATTTATACATCTTGTTGATGAAGCGGTGGAATGCTTTTAAGTTTGTATCTGCTTCCCGAATCCACTTTACCTTCACCTTCTAATAAAGCATCTCGTTCTCAACGAGGCCTCCTCTTCATCTAAGTCAAGTGTATCATCAATTTTGTCAAGTTTCTTGACCACAACTTTATTTTTCTCAATGTTTGTATCTAAGATTCCGAAAACCTACTGATTTCACTCCTTTAAATCAATCTTAATCTGCTTCAACTTTTTTTCCACCAAAAATCTATCACATCCTTAATGTTGTAGCTTTTCCACTTTGATGAGACAAACTCTTTAAAGTTGGGGTGCCATAACCAGTTGTTGATAAAATGAAAGAATTTTGGCCCCCAGTCTTTGAGAAGTGTTTCAATAAAAATGGGGCGGTACGACGGCTCCCTTTGAGACTCTAGTCATTTCACTTCTCTAGCCAGTTTTCATTCACCATCAGTCTATCCAATCTGCTCTTGCAAGTTCCATATCTGGCCTGTACCAAGTGAATTTTCTGTCAGTTAACTGAATCTCAGTCAGATTGCTTTGAAGAATGAAATCGTTGAAATAATCATATCCCTTCTGTCGCCAAAATATCTCCTTTTAAATTGCGATTTTCACTATAACTAACCTATACATATATATATATATATATATATATATATATATATGTGTGTGTGTGTGTGTGTGTGTGTGTGTATGTGTGTGTGTGTGCGCGCACGCGCATGTGTATGTGCGTGTGTTGTATAATTTCTCTCTTTCTCTCTCCTTAATATTTATATACAAATATATACTATTATTATATATTTATATGTATATTTTATGATTTATTATTAAAATGATAAAATATTATAACATTGGCATATATATATATATATATATATATATGTGTGTGTGTGTGTGTGTGTGTGTGTGTAGAGGGGCGCTCCAATGGCACCCCCCTAATTTTAGTGAGATCTAAGGCACGATCTGGTGCGTTTATTTTATCAATTCTATGGCTGATATTGTATCTGGAGGGAGATTTTTTTTCGCAGGGTTCGAATCTTGGAGGGAGCAAAATATTTTAAATTTTGTTATTCATCAGTATATACTACATTGTTCATCAGTATATACTGCCTTGTTCTTCAGTATTTATGTATTATTCATTACCAATTTTTTAAATTTTATTTTTCATCAGTATATACATCTTGTTCGTTAGATATACGTCTTGTTTATTAGTAATATATGTCTTCATGTTACCCAAAAAATAGGGGGTCTCAATGGAGTGCGCCCCTATATATATATATATATATATATATATATATATATATATATATATATATATATAGGGTTAGCTTATATTGAGATTTTAAATATTTTGAGATTTTGAGATAAATGAACATATCAATAAATTCTTTGAACATAACCAATATAACTGATGAACATATGAATCTATTTAATTTATTTAAAAAACACGCCACTTGTAGGGTTTGAACCCTAGACCAACGCGCGTTCATACAAATTAATTGACAAGTTCATCAAAATGTACTTATATGTTTATTTATCTCAAAATCTCAAAATATATATAAATCTCAATTGAACCAATTCCTATATATATATATATATATATATGATCATGTAGTATCCACTCCCCTCTTAGTAAATAGGTCCAAATCTGGACCACACAATGTGGCTACACGGCTCACTAGGAGCGTGACACGTGGCAGATGCCTTCAAAGGCAAAATACACACACAAGTAAAATAAGAATAAAATTTCCAATTTTTGTTTTTAAGTTTTAAATACTATTGTTCCAATAATTGAAAGAAACTAACAAAATATACTTAATATTCATACATGTATTTAAATTAAGTGATTATGAGACTTTATTTAAATATTTTGTAATAAAATTATATTTTCTTATTGTATTTATAACTTTTTATCTGATAGTTGAGTTAGTATGTATTTTATATATAAAAACGTTTCTCGTATATTACACAGATGCAAATGTTAGTTGTTCAAAAACTATGAACTTATAAGAATTAAAAGGATAAATATTGTGAAAATAAAATTTAATTGCTCTCAATCTTAGGGTGACGGATTTAAAATAATTAGTGAAAAATAATCTAAAGTAAATAACGAAATAGTTCACAAGTAATGTCCATTGTATCCTTTACCAAAATGTAACGGTATTTATAATTTATGCATGATTCATTGATTAGATTGTCCCTACGAATGGTGTAATTCAACGACTTATAGGGCTGGAAAATTTAGCTTTTTGGAAACACTTAATACATTAGTATGTCATGACTAATTTAATTTATTGGTTGGGTGATTGTGAAAGTCTATCTCTTTCTGCATTTTCAAATATTATTGTCAAGCTTTAACATATTTGACATTTGATCAGATTCGAAGTCCAATTCGAATAACTTAATTGGTTGTGTACAATGATTTATATAAAAGGAATAGGTTGTTTCTATTAATTCTATTCAACTTAAATATAGTTCATTTAAGCTTAACTCAATTTTTTAATAGTGATTGAGGGTAACATAAAATGAAAAAGTTCAATCAAATTTAAATAATAAATTTTCAACTCTACTTACACTCCAAGAGCTATAAAGATACGATTCCTCTCAACATGATGAAACACCAATTAATGAGGCTTGTATAAAGTTATAATGTAGTAACAAGTAATAGAAAACAAATGCCTAGAATAAGTGATAAATACTATTAATTCAACGAATAAATGCCTACTAATTCGGTAATGTCTACATTTAATAGCCAAATTATTAGGGAAATATTACTGCCGACATTAATTT
Source organism: Salvia miltiorrhiza (assembly GCF_028751815.1). NCBI lineage: Eukaryota > Viridiplantae > Streptophyta > Magnoliopsida > Lamiales > Lamiaceae > Salvia > Salvia miltiorrhiza. The sequence goes on along the minus strand of NC_080394.1, from coordinate 27,735,785 downwards.
TTATCTTCATTAATTAATTGGTCCAATTCTGAAAAACTTAATATGTCCCATCACCCATGTATTATAATCTTTCTTTTTTTTTTGATAAAAGGGTTAATTGTCTCTAAATCTATAACGTATACATGGAATTGATTTTTGCACCTAATTTAAAAAATCCGCTTCTAAATACATAACATTTCCTTTTTGTCTGGTTTTTGTCCGATGACCGATTTTTTTTCACGCCGGCGCCGGAATTGACTATGTGGCAGCCGGAATTAACACTGTGGCAGCCGAAAATTGACACCTAAGCTTATTATTTATATGTGGAAAAAAAATAATAAAAAAAATATAAAAAAAAACACACATCATCATCTTCCCCAATCTCCCCCACCCCCAAACCCTAATCTCCCCTCCTCCACCCACCGCCGCCACCCTCAGCCGCCAGCGACAGCGCCCGCCGCCCCCTCCCCCTCCCCTTCCCCACCTCGGCGCCCCCTCCCCCTCCCCACCTCGCTGCCTCCCTTCCCTTCCCCACCTCGGCGCCCCTTCTCCTCCCCACCTCGACGACAGCGCGGCGGAAGAGCTCCAGGGCTCGGTGGCAAAGTCAGCTTAAACATAATCTCAAATTTCTTTTCAGACATCCCCAAGAATCAACTACACACCAAGAAGTCGTTGAATCCACCGGCGATTTAACAGAAGTCGTTGAATCCACCGAAAATTTTAGGGCGGCGGCGCGGCGATTTAAAAAATAGAAACTAGGGGTCTTCTCCCTGCGACTGGCGCCGCTGTCAGCCACGGCTGCCGCCTAGCCATCCCTTCTCTCCTCGCCTCTGCTCTCTCTCCTCTCTCATTTCCCAACGCACACACACAGACGGGCGACGCGAAGAAAATCAACGGCCGCCTCTAATGCCCCTCGTCCCTCGCCCTCAAACTTCGTTTTACGGTGTCGGTAGTCAACAGACCACCATCGTCGTTTGATTTCCAGATGAGAGGTGGCGGTGTCGGCGTGTGGTGGCGGCAGCGGGTGGGGGAGGGGAGGGGAGGAAGGGGGAAGAAGATGGTGTCACGATGGGGATTTTGTTTTTGTTTTTTTTGTTTTTGCTTTTTTTTTAATTCCACATGTCATAAATTGGCTTAGGTGTCAATTTCCGGTTGCCACAGTGTTAGTTTCGGCTGCCACATAGTTAATTCCGGCACCGACGTGAAAAAAAACCGGTCATCGGACAAAAACCATACAAAAATGAAAGGTTATGTATTTAGAAGCAGAATTTTTAAATTAGGTGCAAATCGTAATTCTCGAACAAGCAGTCGAAACCAATTCTGTGTATACGTTATGGATTTACAGGCAATTAACCCTTGATAAAACCTATGTATTATACTCTTGAAACAATATCATATACATTTAAAGATGTGCCAATACGTATGCGTGTGTTGGCGAAATGGTAAGAGGCGGGGTTAATGCCTAAGACCAAAGGTCATGGGTTCGAGTTCCTTGTGACACAACTTTTAAATTTTTTTATTTAATACTAAAAAAAAAAAGATGTGCCAATATCATGCCACCTTGAATTACAATATCCATATATAGAGAGAGGCAATATTCTATTCTAAGTTTCTAACAAATAATAATAATAATAGGAAATTATAATCATATAGATAAAAATATAGAAATAATAGTTTTATTGTATTATTATGCCCTTACACGATTTACAATAACATTGTTACACGTATTTGTGTAATCAATCAAAATTCGTATAAATCATATAATGGGCATAATAGTCTCAAATAGCTAATATTTCAATATTTTCATCTACATGTCTATAATTTTCTTTTGCTATATGAAAAAAGCTAAAATGAGATATTATATATATATATATATATATATATATATATATATATATAGGGAGAGGTTTAACACTAAATAAAATTAGAACAGAGAACCATTTTAAACCATTCGATCATCAAGATCTACGGTGGATGCATCATCTTGGTGGATGAATGCAGATCCTGGGTTCGAATCCTGAAGGGAGCAAAAAATTTATTATTTTCGGATGCATTAAATTTAATAGCGAATGCATTAATTTATATAGTAGATGCATTGATTTTAATGGTTCTTATGTTCTCACTATAAGTGTGGTTCTCACTATAACCGCACCCTATATATATATATACTTAATTCATTTTTTGTTCATCTCTTAGAAATTAATACAGAAAATCTACATTCCCCAATATTTCCAGTTGATACCGCCCACACACAATTAGGGACAGAGCTAGAATTTTAAAAATGAGTTGAAGAAATTACTTTTTTTATTTAAAACAAGTTTGGACAAGTGAAATTATAATTATATATATACATAAATTGAAAAAAAAAATACAATATAATTGGCCTAGTTTTCTTTTCGGACCACCCTACCCAACTTGGCATATATCTTTTTTTAATAATAAATATTCACTACAATAGATATGGGTCCACATACTTTACACTACAATCTCATTTTTCTAAATAATCGTGTCAAAAATAACTAGGTCATGTTAGGTGGGACGGAGGGAGTAAAAACTTAAATGTAATAATTAAAATCATAATTGCATGAATGATTGTTGGGTCGTGCTTGGGGTTTGGCTCCATATATCCCAGTGCACAATAGACATTCCAGCCCACCCATATTTGATTCTAGGGTGATTATATTCATAATCATAACCCTTATTTTACTGAATATAGCCCTCATGTAAATTAATAATAATAATAACTAGTTTTAAATTTAATATTTTACCTTATAGTTCATATATAACCCCAAATTAAATGTTATTCTTTTTATGGGCAAATTAATCCACACTTTCGTGTAACCCCCATCACATGCAAATGCAACTCATGGCATAAACTCATCTTGAATCTTTCTATAGCCAAATTAAACTTTAAATTTTACTATAGCCCCCAACCGCAACTCAGCACCATAAATTTTCAAAAGGCTTTTATAATAAATAAATTTACAAAAGATGCTACTGACAAAAATAAATCTGAATTAGTTTTAATATTTGGTGCAAGTTAATTTCATGATTTGTATTCTGTTTCATAAAATTGAGGGTTGGGTCCTTGTGCATGGTTGTTACTTGTTAGCAGTGTCTGGTTGTGTATTGCACAGGAATTAATTAAGATAAACATATTAGAAAGACCTAAAATACCACTCTATTCGCCCCTTAAGAATGGGGTCGGTAATAGGTCGACTCACTCGATTTCGGGCCAGTCTATTTGATTTCGGGTTGTTTTCGATTCGGGCCAATTGATTTTTTATTTTTCAGGCTAAAATATTTTGACCCTAACTCTAACCCACTCAGTTTCGGGCTAGCCTATTGGACCTACAAGTTTACGATTTTTTTTTTACATGTATGAATATTTGTTGATAATCATATTCTTGTAAGAAAAAATAGGTTGTGATTTTTTACTCAATACACTTCGCCTCAGGTTAAATACAAAAATTAGTATAATTTCAATATAATTAAATTTACATAATACTCTCTCCATCCCATTATTTATTGCACATGCCTTTTCGACATGGAGATTAAAGAGAATAAAATTAGGAGAATAAAGTGTATGACCTACATGTTTAATTAGTAATTTAATGCATAATTTATCATTGTTATTTCTTGCAAATCATGTGTGTTTTATATATAAAAACAACATTCCGCATTAACAAAATCATTCGAAAATTATGAAACTAAAATGTTGAACGGATCTGGAGAAACAAGCAACAACATTTCAGAAATAAGTTTTTGCCCGATTATGAAGAAATAAGCTTCTGCACAGTTCTTACCAAGCAACGAGATTTCATAATTAAATTCACAAAATTGAAAACACATAATCAATTACCAAGCAACAAGATTGAATAAGCTCATGTCCTCAATTACCAAGCAACAAGATTTCAAAATTAAATTTATGAAATTGAAAAATAGAATTAATTACCAAGAAACAACATTTCAAAATCAAATTACATGTTTCTTATATTCCCTAAATTACCAAGCAACCTTGCACTCCGCTCACTGTTAGGGTTTCACTAAGAGGGGGGTGGAGGGCAGAAGAGGCAGCGCGAAACTCAGTGGGTGGAGGCGTGCGAAAATCAGAGGGTGGAGGTGGAGGTGGCGGCACGAAGGGTTGAAAGTGGTAGAGGCAGCGCATCGGTATGGACAGTGGTGGACGGATCTAGAGAAATCTCTATGTTCTTTCCTCTACTTCAGTACATAGAAGGTGGATGCAGTGAGGGGTTTTGAGACGTGCGGAGAAAGAGAGAGAGAGAGAGAGAGATGGTGGATATGGAAGACAAATCTGGGGAGTCACGGTGAGGAAGATGAGGAGAAAGAGAGATAGACGGTGGTCGGTGGGTAGGGAAGACAAATCTAGGGGGTCACGGTGAGATAGATAAGGAGAAAGAGAGAGAGAGACGGTGGGTAGGGAAGACAGATCTTGGGGTAGTAGTGAGGGAAATGAGGAGAAAGAGAGATAGGCAGTGGGTAGGGAAGACATATCAAATGAGAGAGACAGAGAGTAATAATGAATTGATTAAGAATTTTAATTATGCTATAATTATGGTCCAAAAGGGAAACATACCATGTTACTTGGGACGAAATCCAAAAGAATACAAGCCATAAATAATGGGATGGAGTGAGTAACTAATAAGTAACTTCGTTAACGATAAGAATTGGATATACTTTTAACATAAATGACCATCATTATTTGATTTCTATGTTATAAAATTTTTGTATTAACTGTTGCTGGAGAAAACAAAAACACATTCAACAAGTATCAAAACCTTATTATCGAATTAAAAAGTGTTAGAGTCTATGTTAACTCTAGCAATATTGGGTTTAATGTTGTTAACATTTTATTGTCAACATTTTTAGCAACTACCGAACATTGTGGAGTCAGCCTTAAAGTTCAACTTTTTCTTCTTCATTGCTAATTGTATATATTTATTTTTTACTTTCCTTTCACGTTTTATATTCTTTGGTAGTGGAGTATTGTATTTTATGCAGTGGACCACGTTTTTAATGAGTTGGAAGGTGGATTAATCATGGTCCAAGATAATGGGTAGTTTGTTCCTATTTTTCAGGAACCATGATCTCTCAACCAACATCCACGACTAGTCAAATAGCAGTTTTCGGATAAACATTGCAATGATTGTAGAAGGCTTCTAAAAGTAGGAGGTGGAGAAAACTAAACACGACATGACACTCTATAAAATCTGCAAGATGGCCCTCTCATACATACGACTTGGGAGTGTCATTTCACCAACCTAACAGTCACCACAATCATTTCGTCATTTTTCCTTCTGCAAACATGACTGACGATCGTTGTACTTAGGATTTTAAGCGAAGTTGTCATTTCATCCAACGTACAAATAAATTTATAAACTTGTCGAAGACAGGCGTAGTGCTTAGTGAAAGCAAGGGTCGATCCCACATGGAGTTGGTGTAGCTTGTCTCTTGTCACGAACAAAAATAAGAAAATGGTGGGTTGAACTATTGTCCTGATCACGAGACACTTTCCCGGGACTCAAACTCAACTTGACTCGAAATAATGAAAATAATTAAACTGAAAACATTAAACAGACGTCAAATTTGTGGATAATCTGTTACACTCGCTCCTTGGTCAAGATGTTTATTACAATATTATGTCTACTGGTTATAACTTACCAATGGTCTGTGCCCCCATTCTCACTTGTCACGTGCACTTCCGTTGTCTAAGAAAATCTATCTTTAAGTGTGTTCAAGGTAAGGGACACCCTATACCATTAAACCATCTCGACCTAACCATGCAATAGGACACCTCAGAGCATGCAATTAAATCGAGAAGCATTTAGCCCTAGATAGACTCGATATTGAACTTAGGCAGACCGAAGTCTACTTCAACCTCCCGTGCCGCAAATACTCTCAAGACGCACAGTGATCGTACACACCCTATAATCTTTATTTATTGGTGATCTAAGTCTACTCAATTAATTAATGGCCTATTAACTAATCAAGTCAATTTAGACACTTAATGTCCAGCACTTTGGGAACACAACATGCAATTACTTAAGCACACAATTAGACCTCACGAGTTTATAAATTCATATCCACATCATCTATGCCTTGCCCATATCTATAAACTTAGCTAGACATAAAGTAAATTGCGAAAACAAAAGATAAATAAGACATGGAAATAAAATAAAGTAAACTTAATATTATGGGAAAATAAGGCAGGATGTTACGCTGCCAACAAAAGTAAAAACTAAACGTCTTACCCAAACGGGAATTTAACTACTAAATGCAGAAAATATAAAGATTGTTTTTGGTACTCGCCCTACTCCTTACACCACAAATTCATCTCCGTAAAATGAAATGGGAACATGTATTTATAAGAATCCAAGCGTAGGCTGAAAGCCAACACGCAGGTAGGGCTTCAGAAGAGTCCGACTCCAATTGGAATGTCCAGGCTGCCCTAGACAGAGTTTTCAAGCATGAGGACTCTTCCTTGGATAAACCTCGTCATTGATCCGTGCATATCCTGAAGCTTCAACTATATCTACTCCACGCATGGGAAAAGAAATATTCATACGCCTTATCTTCTTGCACTGGATCTGCCACATCAGTATCGTGCCCTGGACGCCTGGTCATGATGGATCATTCCTTGTTCACCCTTTTTGTCTTCATCTTGCCCATTCTCGTGCCTTCGATACCTCTCGTAGTGGGTGCTGGTTTCTGAGCGTAAGTTAGGCCAACCTCTTGGTCAGCGGCAGATAGCCTTGACTGCAACACTCTCTCCCGAAAACTGCTCCAGAATGCCTAGGACCCGATAGAATTCCTCTTCTGAGTGGTACTACTTACTTGATTAACATCATGCCCAGCAGGTCAGCATATGTGACTCTCGATCTTTGGATTGCATCCAACCTGCAGGCTTCATTAGACTTGATCGTTGAGGTGCCTTCCCAGATTTTATCAGATTCGCTCCATCTTGCCTATTATAGCTCCACGAGGCCTTGTCCAAACAAGTGTCCTCCCAGACACAAAAACAAGCAAAAACACACGCAAAGGACTCGATCTAGACCTAGACACAACAAAGAAAAAGAGCACAAAACTTGGGCTCGTCAATGACACCAAGTCTTCAAGTCTTGCTTTGACGGATGAAACATAGGCAACCAATCTATAAAGGCTTACTATGTATTGACGGTAGGTTAAGGGCAAGGATTGAAGATTGAAGACATTGGAGCGTAGCATGCTGTTTGTTTGATCGTTTAAACTTAAGTTATTCAATTGATAGTTTTTTGTGCTGAATTAACATTATAGTTCAGTTAATAGATAGGTGTTTTAATTTTAGGCAGCCAATCTTCAAAGGTTGATCACCAAGAGATCTTGTATTGTACTGTAATGTTGATAAACATAGTGGATTTGGCCACGAGGCACTCATGGGTTGTATTTATCTAACCCGTGAAAAGTATTATATGTGTTGTTTAATTTCCACTGCATGTTAGCTTGAATGTTATTAATATTGTTTTATCAATATTCTTGGTAACATTATTCTTACGAACTACACAATGTTACTTGTTGCTTTGGGGCACTAAATTCTTTTAATTGGTATTAGAGCAGGTTCTTGAGGAACTAAGAAATGTTCTTATGTGCAAAATTACCACCAATGGATGTGTCATATACTTTAGTTCATCCTCATACCTTACATAGTAGTGGGAAGAACTATTCATTGTGGAAAACTAAGATAAAGATGTACATAAAATCCATTGATGAACGTGGTTGGGTTGTTGTGTTGGATGGATGGACTTCATGCGAGTTACTGATGATGTTGGAAACACTACTCCGAAACCAGAAAGCCAATGAAGTGCAGATGAACGACTCACTTCAAATCATAATTACAGGGCTTTGAATATTATCTTTATCTAAGTTGATGTGCCTTGTTTTTGCATTATCTCTAACTGCATTGAAACTCGCAATGTTTGGCTTAATTTTATAAGAACAATATGCAGGATCAGAAAGTGTCAAAGCAACAAAATTGCGAATGTTTACCACCAAGTTTGAAATCGTGAAGATGTACGAAGTTGAGACTATTCCAACATATTATGAAAAGTTGTGTGAGATCTCAAATAACGCTATTGGTCTTGGAGAACCGATCAGCAATGAGAGACTTGTAAGTAAAATATTTAGATCATTTCCAGAAAGGTATAGCATGAAAATTTATTCCATTGAAGAAACTGTTGATGTTACTTCTTATAGAATTGGTGATCTGGTTAGTAAGTTAGTAACATTCGAGATGAATCTTGAGCAATATAAATCTTATTATAATCCTAAGAGTGCTGCTTTTCATGTTGACAAATCTGCCTCTGTGATTGATGTTACTGACAATGTTGGGAGCGCAAATTTTGATTTGGAAGATGATGATGTTAATCTTGTCATGTTAGTCAAGAACTTTAACAACATGATGAAGTCTCTGAAGAAAGCAAAGACCAAATCTGAAAAGTGTCTGATTCATTTGCTGCCCAGAGTGAAGATGTTATCTTCAATGTCACTAACTTTCCCTCTACAAAAGTTCACAGGCTCATCTTCTTATTCCAAGAAAGGCAAAGAGCTCATGCATGCTCGTCTTAGATCAGAAGAGATGGATGTTGATATTGACATTGATGAACTAAAGAATACTATGGTGGAATTTTGCTCCTCTCAAAAGTCAAGTCAAAATATTGATAAATGGCACAACAAAAAATGGGTGATGCTATCATTGCGCAGATTGAACACCCAGATGAAGTGTTTCAACAACTTCTACATTTTCTTCTTTTCAACAAAAAAGGGTGGAGTAGATGTTGATAATGTTGATATTGATCAACTGATGTTGATGTTGATACTGATGCTAAAGTTGGGCTGTTGATGCTGATTAATAATTGATGCTGGGAAGTGGTTTTAGATGCATGGACACCTGTTTGTTTAATTTTGGTATTTGAGGTGTATAAACACTCTGGAACTATGAGGCAACACCCTAATCTACCCAAAACTTCTTAGGTGTAGGACAAATTATCCATGAAGATAAAAATATGGAAAATCTAGCCTTTTGGTGTTGAAATGACTTACTTACCCTTACTAACACTAATTTTCATTAGTTTATTTTTTTATTATTTTTGAAAATAGCAAAAAATAGTAAAAACAAAAAAGTTTCAAAACACAAAAAAGTCTTAATTCCATCGTCTTTCTTCCAGCGCTCTCCCGGCGTTTGTTCTCACTTCCCCTCATTTCTGGTGAGTCACTTAGTTTTAGTCTCATATATTTCTCAATTTGCTGAGAGTTTTTGAAAATGAAATTGTTGAATTTTGTTGGGCAAAACATGATGACAGAAAAAAGTCTTAATCCCCTTTTTAATGTTTGAAACCTCGAGATTTGTTTGATTTGATATAGTATTTGTGAATAATCATGTTGTTCTTGGTTATTGATTTTGAATTTTTGAACTATATTCTTCATTACATGATAAAAATGCATGCTTACGCACTAAAATCAAAATTTACACGCAATATCAATCGTTACACACAATTATCGATCGTTACATAGATTATCGTTCGAAAGTGTGTATAAAATACAAATTGTGCACTGTTACACACATTATCGTCAAAATATGTGTAATGATTGAATTTACACTGTTACACACAATTTCAAATGATAATGTGTGTAACAATGCATTTTGTGATTATACACACATTTTCAGACAAAAATGTGTATAAAATACGTTTTTTTTTTAAAATTCCAATCATTTTTGTTTAGTTCTGAGTATGTGATTTTTAATATAAAAATTTTGTATGTGCTACAAATGAGTCCGATATGCATGGTTTTATCCTATGGAGGATCATGGTTTTAGCCCAACATTTTGATGTTTGATCATAAACTTGTTTGATTGTGATTTTTTGTAAAACTCTTATTTGTTTGGATTAAGTTTGATCATGTACTTATTTGGTATTTGAAGTTTGGATTATTTAAACTATAATGCAAAATGTGTAGAAAAAGTGTGAAATAAAATGACTCCAACGAAAAAGTGTGTAATAGTTCATTTTGCACTGTTGCACACTTTTTCAATTTAATAAAAAAAAATGTAAGTTCACGATTTTTAGTGAATCATTAATTTTAGGGTTAAGTATCAAATATGCCCCTAACATAGAGGCCCTTATTACGTATAGCACCCTATACTCGACTTGGGTTCAACTAAACCCCCAAAGTCCTTAATTTGGTGCAATTACACCATCTGCCTTAACGGCAGTTTAACACAGTTAACTATTTTAATTTTTTTTTTTTGTAGAAGGTGGTGGACCATGCCTTCTTCTTCGTGCCGGAAACACGCCGAAAGGGCTCCGGCGATTGGAAAAACCTGCCTCCCGGCTCCAACAGTTGGCTCCTGGGCAGAAAACATGGGATTTCGCAGAAAATCGCAAAATGTCACTGAGACCAAACATCAAACACCTCATCGGCGCTTTCCCCTTCGCCGCTCGCCATTTCTCCTACCACCGAATGATAACTGAAAGATATATCGCCATTTAACTCGCATATCTTATTTTAATCCATTGATATATAGCTTGGCAATGATAAACACTAAACAAAATGCAGAAAATGATATATATTGTTAACAAAAAAAAGAGGATATGAAATATGTGTGTGTGTAGAGAGAGAGAGATAGAGAGATACATATGAAACCCTAAGCAGCAGTAGGAGAGTGAGAAACGAGGGTAACAAGAAAATCGAAAATATCAGTTTCCATGACAGCAGCAGCCACATCTTCCTTGTGCATTGTCCTTCTTTTCCCTTGCAGCGTCATCTCCCACGCTCTCTTCGTTAACTCCTTGATGAACAGTTCACACGCTTTGGAGAAGACGATGGGGGCCTCGTATGAACTAGACGAATGGAGTAAAAATTCCAGAATTTCAGCGAGTTTGTCAACCAAGGGCACCACTAAAAAATCATATTCCAAATCACCGCAAATCCCATGTGTTTCCCGGTAATCCAAGGAAATTCTAGCGATTCCTCACGGTTCCATGCGTCTCCCAGAAATTCTTCGAATCAGATCCACAACTGCTATCTTCTTCCATAAAAATTGGAAAAGTTCATATCCACAACTGCTATCATCGTCGTAGCAAATCCGACAAATTTTCAAACGAATTTTAAAATAAATATTTTTATGGAATATTATGAAAAGCTAATGAATGAATTTAGGGTTAAGGTGCAGATAGGCCCCTCAAGTGAAGGCCCTTAGAGCATTTCAGTCCTCTTACTAACTGTGTGTGCAGATTGGCCCTCGAACTCAAAAAAATGGTGCAGATCGCCCCCTCTGACTTAACACCGTTATGGGCCGTTAGTCAGAGGGGGCGATCTGTACCGTTTTTTTGGAGTTCAGGGGGTAATCTGCACATTTTCCCTTTTTAGAGTTCGGGGGCTAATCTGCACACTGTTCATTAAAAAAATCACATCTCATCTTCTCCGACCAACTTTTCCGGCGTCAATCGCCGTCAGATGAGGAAAATCACGAAATCAAGTTCCCAAGCCCTAAATCGGGAATTCCAAATCGGCGTCATTGCTCCCGAAAATCACATAATCGAAATGGAAACTCGAATTCTCCCTCGAACGTCACCGCCCCCAATTACAGAATCACCCCCAACGAATCGAACTTCGCCTCGCCGTAGGCGGTGATCGTGACCCCAATCGAGATCGAGATCATGTTGGCCATGGTCTCTGATTGGAAGGCGTCCTTCTTCAACAGCACGCCGATAGTGTAGATGGCGACGGGCATCGTCAGCCTTTATCATCGGATTTTGCCGGATTTGAGAGAAAGAGGCGACTCCTTATCGAGAAAAGCTAGGTGACTCCTCATCGAGCGTGTGCAGTCGAGCGAGCTCCGAGGTTTAGGGCCCAAGAGAGAAAGAAAGGGGCGGCGCCCTCCGCCGGCCTCGGCGGAGCTTGAATCAGCGACAACGACGATCAAATTTTGAGCGAGAGAGATTAATTAATTAAAAAGTTAAAAGGTGCAGATTAGCCCCTGAACTCCGAAAAAAACGGTGCAGATCGCCCCCTTGACTAACGGCCCATAACGGTGTTAAGTCAGAGGGGGCCGATCTGCACCGTTTTTTTGAGTTCGGGGGCCAATTTGCACACACAGTTAGTAAGGGGACTGAAACGCTCTAAGGGCCTCCACTTGAGGGGCCTATCTGCACCTTAACCCATGAATTTAATATGTACACACTTTTTCTCTTTAATAAAAAATTATGGAAGTTAACGATTTTTGAAAAAGAATTTTAATATATATTTTAATACTATTACATACTCCCTCCGTCCACCAATTAAAGGCCTATATGAAAAAAACGGGTTTTAAGAAAAAGTGATTTTTATTAGTTGAGTGGAGAAAGGGTCCCACTTTTTAAGAAAAAGTGTATTTTTATTAGTTGAGTGGAGAAATGGTCCCACTTTTTTGTAAAGAATCTTTGACTTTTTTGATTAAATAATGAATAAAAACTTACCAAAAATAGGTAGGCCTTGTTTTTGTGGACAGACCAAAAAGGCAAGTAGGCCTTGAATTGGTGGACGGAGGGAGTATTTTTTTTGTTTTATTACAAGAATATTAATACAAATATTTTTATGAAATATTATGAAAAACTAATGAACAAGTTTAATACTCCATATGTCCCGTGTGTGTATATATATATGTGTGTGCGCGCGCGCTAATTGGAATTTACACAAGGATTAAGAAAAATAATCGAAAATGAATTTATACAAGTAAACTTCCTATGCAGGCTTTATTGATATCTTTATTTAGGAGTGTGTATCACTTTTAGTGACACGTGTTTTAATAAATGTCAGATGAGTATATTGGAATGGGGAATGAGACTTATCTTCTTGTAATATTATACTGTAAATTAGTATTTAAAAATAAAAAATACACACTTTTATGAATATATAAAAATAACAAAAAGTACACTCTCTTGTGACAAACAGAGGATGTACTAATTCATGCATCGCAGTCCGAAGTCCAACCCAATCATCAACCTAAACCCATCAAAATATCACAATTCTAGCTTTCAATCAACTACCTTCAAACTTACCACAATCAATTCCCCCTATATTATTACAACTTAGAATTTTATATAGAAAGTCCACCTCTAAGACATTTCCTACCATCAGATCTTCATATTTAAGAAATGACTAATTATTTTCAACCTGAACCCAACAAATCAATTTACCGTCATTACAACTCAAAATGCAACATGGACTCAACCTTCTATTTCATGAAATGCGATACGAAATTACGGATCATGACATTTGCACCAAAAATTAATACTCTAAATTCATCTTCGTCATTTGCATCTATTTTATTTTTTATGAAAGCCTCTTGAAGACTTCTGGTGTTGAGTTGCGTGGTTGGGGTTATAGTCAAATTTGGAATTTAATTTATGAAAAAAATGAAGAAGAATTTTTGTCGTGAATTGGATTTATGTGTAGTTAATTTGACTATAAAAAAAATCACATTTAACTTGAGGCTATAAATTATAGGATAAAATAGTAAATTTATAATTATTTATATTATTATATATTTTATACGGGAGATTATAGCGAGTAAAATGAAGTTTGTGATTAGAATTAGCCTTGATTCTATATTATATATATACACTATATATGTCGAATACATTGATATTTGATAATACATAAGTATGAGACAGAAAATTAATCGAGTGAATAATAATAAAGGACCCGACTAGAAAAATGAAGTGCCACTACTAATTGGATATAACAATATGTAGGTATATCTTGAGACTCTTGCCTATAAAATAACTTGCTAGTTGTACTATTACGTAAACTTGCGTGAGTAGTTAGTTGTCTATAACGTTGTGAAACTCATTAATGCAGCTCACATGCTGCCCTTTTATCTCACAAATCTAAAAGTTCTTACAGCCCTATCACCATTGCATATGTGTGTGAGAGAGAGTTGGCTAATATTCTTTGCAAATTGAATTATCTAATTATGGGGAAACAAAAATTGCAAGACTTTTTTTTTAGTCTTTTTCAAATTGTCTTGCATTTTTCTATCTCTATCATTCAACCCTTTTAAGATCTTCGAAATCTATATCCATATTAATAAGGCATATTGTTACCTAACAATATATTGTTCAATTCCATTTGATGGGATATCTATAACCACTAAATTAATTTATATATATGTGCATGTACATTCTGATTCACCTAAAACATGAAACCACCTTGGTAGATATATTTAATTTCCACATAGGTAGATTATATTAATTTTGTTGGCATGCACATAATCTTTAATGATAGCTAGATCAAACCTCCTATCAACTGTCCAAATTGAATACTATTGTACCACCCTTCACATTTTGCTTTGCTTAGTTTGAGGCGCTTTTCCCCCCCTTTACAACCACAATGGTTCCTCCATATTTAATTCCATAACAAAAGAGCCACAATCTTTGCTGAAAAATACACATTTATATGTCAGGGTATAACACAACACTTACTCTTATATATACAACCAAATTCAGCATCCATCTCATCTCCATCCACAGCCACTGTGTGTTTTGTGTCTTTCTCTTCTTGCTCAACAATGGCTGCCTCTGCCTTCACCATTATTGTGACTGCAGCCATGTTCTTAGCCACAAATGGCGTGGGCGTAGAGGGCAGAGCCTTCTTCGTGTTCGGTGATTCGCTCGTCGACAGCGGCAACAACAACTACTTAGCCACGACCGCACGCGCCGACGCCCCGCCTTACGGCATCGACTACCCCACCCGCCGCCCCACCGGCCGCTTCTCCAACGGCCTCAACATTCCCGATCTCATCAGTTCAGTTTTGCCATCTTACTAATATTATCCATCTGAAACGAATGATAATTAATAAATAATTTGAATCGATGTTGCAGGCCAGAGCATCGGCGGGCGAGAGTCGCCGTTGCCCTACTTGAGTCCGGCCCTAACCGGGCAGAGGCTGCTGGTGGGAGCCAACTTCGCCTCCGCCGGAGTTGGGATTCTGAACGACACCGGAGTTCAGTTTGTAAGTCAACACAACTCATTTATATATATACCAAATGAATATATGTATCCTTACGAATTTGGAGTGTATGCAGGCGAACATAATAAGGCCATTCCAACAGCTAGAATACTTCCAGCAATACCAAACGAGAGTGTCGGCATTGGTGGGCGGCGGCGCGGCTAAACGGCTGGTGAACCAAGCGCTGGTGCTGATGACGTTGGGCGGCAACGACTTCGTCAACAACTACTATTTGGTTCCTTTCTCCGCAAGGTCCCGCCAGTTCTCCCTCCCCGACTACGTGCGCTACCTAATCTCCGAATACCACAAGCTTCTCAGGGTAATTAATTAACGCCTCTATATATATCTCCATCTCCATCTCCATTTAATTAATTATACATACATATATATATAGAAATTATACGATATGGGAGCTCGGAGGGTGATAGTGACGGGGACGGGGCCGCTGGGGTGCGTGCCGGCGGAGCTGGCACAGAGGAGCCGGAACGGGCAGTGCGCGGAGGAGCTGCAGCGGGCGGCGGCGCTCTTCAACCCGCAGCTGACGCAGATGCTGCTGAAGCTGAACTCGGAGGTGCGGGGCAACGTGTTCATCGCGGCCAACACGCAGCTCACCAACAGGGACTTCATCCGCAATCCGCAGGCGTATGGGTTCGTGACATCCAAGGTGGCATGCTGCGGCCAGGGGCCCTACAACGGGCTGGGGCTCTGCACGCCCTTGTCCAATTTGTGTCCCAATAGAGAGGTGTATGCGTTTTGGGATCCGTTTCATCCTTCCGAAAAGGCTAACAAAATCATTGTTAGGCAGATCCTCACGGGATCCCTCGACTATATGAACCCCATGAACCTCAGCACAATCCTCGCCCTCGACGCCCGTCTCTAACCTCCACTCTTTGGGTATATACAGCATTTCAATTATTTGTGTGTGTTTGTGTGTGTTGAGACTCATAATGGTGGTGATGATGCAATAAGATGCAGGGTCTCGCCGACAAATAATATTTCCTTGTATTTCAAGTAGACAGAGAGAGTCGGAGAATTCGTGTTGTATTTTGATGTGATGTGATTCCTTCTTGTAATGTCAATCAAAAATATGGTTCAACTTGTAGATTTATATCTATTGTTTTTTAATATATACATGGATGGGTTCAAATAAAAATGTAGGTTTATATCCATTGTTTATTAATATTTATTAGGGTTAATTGCACAAAAATACACAAACTTTAGTCATTTTTCCATTTTGCACATGAACTTTGAAATTTACATTTTTAATCATGAACTTTGCAAGTATTTCAATTTTTCCTTAAAATTGAATTCCGACTGCCTGAAAACCGACGTGTCATTGTAGATGCCATGCATCTATAGCACTTGTCATTAATAAATCGACGTGTCATTACTAAAACGACAGCATTTGGCGAGCGATCCTCCAAACTATATCGTTTTACTGATGCCGATGTCGTTTGACTTCATTTAGGGAATTGAATCTCTAAATTTAGTTTTTACCTCGGTAACATTTAGGGCTACAGGGAATTAGGGAGATTTTCGCCATTTTCAACGCAATTTGAAGGTCAGTGTTGGCTTCGTTGAGCGCGGCGGACAACTTTCAGCTTCAACGGCGGCCTGCAGCTACGATGGAGGAAGCGCATCAGCATGGGGACCTCCAGTAGGCGGCCGCAAAATTGAGACAGAATGGAAGCTAGGGCTCGACCCTTGTTGCGTTTCGCCAAATTGAAGGGATGAACGGATGAAAAGAAGGTTTAGGGGTGAAGGCAGCGCCGATGGTCGGGCCCCGGCTTCGCCAAAGTTCAAAAAGGGGAGATTCAGGTGGCGATTTTGAAGGAAAGAGCTAGGGTACGAATTGAGAAGAAAGGAAATTAAGAGAGGAAAGAGAAGGACGAACTGAAGAGAGAGAGAGAGAGGGGCACAGTGGCTGCCCATCGAGCTCAGTGAGGCGGGCAGTGGTGGCGATGCCAGACACCTTGCCGGGAACGAAATCGATAGAGAGGGGAGGCTGCATTTGCTACTGTGGAATTGAAGGAAAAATTGTGCCCAAGAGTTATATTTCAGAAGTGGGCCGAGTTTGGTGAATATTTGGAAAATTTAAACCCAAATTCGTGATTTAAAACTAAACAACGTCGATTACAGCTAAAAAAAATGTCATCGTTTACCGGACGATGAAATAAGTGGCACACTTCCGGCTGCCACATAGGATCCACATCATCATCAAATTGGGGGAAATTTAATTTCAAGGAAAAATTGAAATACTTGCAAAGTTCATGATTAAAAGTGTAAATTTCAAAGTTCATGTGCAGAATGAAAATGTGACTAAATTAAGTTCATGTATTTTGGTGCAATTAACCCCATATATTATATGTATGGTTCCAATAAAATTCTGCTTATTGTAATATGAGTATATGAGTAACTGTACTCAACCTATAAGAAATTCGCAACTTTTATTAGAATCATACACTAAGGGAAGATTCAAAGAATATTTAAATAAATTGAAAATGAAGAATCATTTTTAATCGTTTGATCATGAAGATCTATAACATACACATCATCTTAATGGATTAATGCACCATATACATGGATTTGAATCTTAAAAATTCTAGAAACAAAGATTTCCTTGTTCCTTTTTTAATACATTAAATTTAACTAAGGATGTCAAAAAAGCCTGAAATCGACGGGTCGACCCGAATAGACCGATAAAAAATGAGGGTTAGGGTTGAAAAATTTTAGCCCGAATGGCCCGAACGGAAAATAGCCCGAGCCCGATAGGATTGGCCCGAAAATCGAGTGGATTGACCTGATTAACCAAACACTTTCTTAATAATTGATTATTAAACTTTAATACTTTACTTTTTAATTTGATAATAATATTTTGATGCTTGTAAAATACGTTTTGATTTTTTCCAACAGTTAATAACAAACATCTATGATATAAAAGTCAAAGAAAGATAGTTATTTATGTTAAATCTATATACAATTTTTATCGTAAACGAAGTTAAAGTTAGATATTATGTAAACTTACGTTAAAATAACACTAATTTTTGTATCTAAAACAAGACGAAATGTCTTGATTTAAAAAATACGACATATTTTTATTATAAGAATATGATTATCTATAAAAGAAACTAAATATATAAAAAAAAAATCATAAACTTGCGGGCCTGAACGGGCTACTCCGAAACCGAGTGGATTAGGGTTAGGGTCGATAAATTTTAGCCCGAAAAATAAAAAAACGACTAGCCCGACACGAAAATAATCCGAAATCGAATGGGTCGGCCCGATTGACATCCCTAAATTTAACAATGAATTTATTAATTTTATAAGAAAATAAATTATTATTGCGTTCTCACGAAAAATATAGTTATCACGATTATCATACACATACCCTACATACACACACACACACACACACACACACACACACACACATATATATATATATATATATATATATATATAAACTAAAAAAATCAATGCACTTTTATAAATTTGAATTTCATATATTTAATTAATTTTTCAAATTGTAATATTCTCTTCTACATGTGATTTTCATTTAGGGTGCGTTCTCTTTTATTGTAAATTTATCATGAAAAAATGAAGGATAAATATCCCTCTTTTATAGTGTAAATGAGGAATGAGTAAGGGCAAGTAGGAAATGTGGGAAAAGAAATGAAGAATTTAAATGGTGAAATTTTGTTTATCCTTCCTTTTCTCATGATAAATTTACAATCAAAGAGAACGCACCCTTAATTGTATAACTCCGGAAATAGCAACTACTATTACAACATCATAGGATAAGTAATTATAATATTGTAAAGTATCTTTGATAAATCAAGAGTATGGATAATCTTATATATTTGTCATTACATAGACTATACATTCGAAGTTAGGTACATGATGTATTATTTCATCAGAGGATGTACTTGTTTTTCTTGTATGCGCAGAAAACTCCTTATTCAGTTGTAGAGTTATATGTAATACTCGGACTTTTAGTTACTTGTTTAATTGCTTGAGTTTGAGTAATTAAGGTTTTAGCTTCCTTCTTTAATTTTATAGAGACATGACAATTTGTTTAAAACTATTTTGATTTACAGTTTTTAAGAAGTCAATATTCTATATCCGCATGATGTGGAATTTTTATGTCTATATTGGAGTATAAGTAATTGAATCATTTGAGATAATTATTTAAATGGGAAGGATGAACTTGGATGCATGTGAGATCTGAGTATGTTAAGACGCTTTTAAAATTTTAACAATTTGACGATGAATAGTTATTCTTCTGTCCCACTTTAATATACTTATTTCTTTCAGGCACGGAGATTAAGAAACTTATTTTTTAGGAGTAAAGTGGTGTAGTCCACACCAATTAAGTACAATGTTTCTGAGTGAAAATTTAAAATGTCATATCACTTAAGTTATATGTGAAAAATGCTTTTTTTTTGTAAACACAAGCATTCTATGCCCTATTCTTTAAATACCCTTTGATGTTGATGAGTTTGCTTGGTTTTTTGTGAAAGTCTTACACATTTGACCGATTTGACAGTTATCAGTCATAAAAGTCAACGATTTGACAGCTATCAGTCAATAGTACATATGGTCGGTGGGTGGCTAGATCATGTGTCCGTTCGGTAAAATCATGTGTCCGTCCCGAGAAATCATGTGTCCGCCCGGTCTAGCCACCCATCGGTCATATGTACTCTTGACTGATAGCTGTCAAATCATTGACTTTTATGACTGATAGTTGTCAAATCGGTCAAATGTGTAAGACTTTCACAAAAAATCAAGCAAACTCATCAACATCAAATGGTAAAATAGGTACTTCACATAATTTGAGCATAAAATGCTTAAGTTTATAAAGTATGCATTTTTCATATATAACATAAGGAATATGGCATTTTTGCCTATTAACACTTTTTTTTACTCTAAATGAAAAACGAGTCTATTCCAATGAGACGTCCCAAAAAGAAAAACAAGCCTATTAGAGTAAAACAAATGGAGTAATAATTACTACCTCCGTCCACAATTTAAAGCCCCACTTTGGTGTGGGCACGGAAACTAAGAAAGCTGAAAAATGTGATGTGGATGAAATATGAGGGTAGTTGACTAAAGTAATAAAAGTGTTGTAAGTGGGTCCACTAGTGATAAAGTGTAGTAAATATATAATATAAAAATGATAAATGTGTTTTAAGGTGGGTCCATTAGTTGCAAATGGTAGTAAATATAGGAAAAGAAGAAGAGTAAAAAGGTACAAAAAGTATAATAGGGCTTTAATTTGTGGAGAAAAATTTAAGAGCAAGTAGGGCTTTAAATTATGGACGGAGGGAGTACTATTTTGTCTTTTTGTCTATTTTCAAAATCTTATGTGCGTGTCGTCCCGAAATATTCTTAATTTTTCGATACGAGTCAAAAAATAAAAATATTTATTTTTGGACGACGATTGAATAGTAAATCGAAATTTATCAATAAACGAATAGAGCTCGTTTATCAGAATTTCGAGAACGAGCTTGCGTTTTCTATATTTATATAGAATTACGAGTGTAATGAAAGTGAGTAGGAGTTAAGAGGACGAGTAACGAAGAGTATGGATAACTAGTCGATAAAACGAGACGAAACAAGATATTCAACGATGCTGTCAGGCCTAGCCCATCAATGGTTCTGACCGGAAGTTAGAACCAAAGTCCATCCATACATTTGATGATATATACAACTTGTTTATGCACCAATTTGACAGCTCCAATAGATCGGAGAAAACAGTTATGTGTTTAGTATACATGCGTCAGGAACCCCGAGAGTCTTTACAAGAATATGTGATCTAATTTAAT
Source organism: Salvia miltiorrhiza (assembly GCF_028751815.1). NCBI lineage: Eukaryota > Viridiplantae > Streptophyta > Magnoliopsida > Lamiales > Lamiaceae > Salvia > Salvia miltiorrhiza. The sequence continues at coordinate 27,714,935 of NC_080394.1, read as the reverse complement.
ATGGCATATTTGGAGGTGCCAGAAGAGAATCACAGATCAAAGAATATGCATTCATCCGGGGATTAAAGCCTGGGCCACTCTTTGATGCGTTACTTCAGCCTATATAATCATATTTCTTTCTCATCCTAATATGGAACTTAATGGATTAATGGGGTTTCATATTATGCCCAAATTCTTTCCCAATTAACTTCTACTTTCATTTTTTCCATCATCTTTTCATTTTTCATTCTGTTTTACGTTTTTCTTAATTATTATCAAAACCAGTCAAAGAATCAATTAAATGTGATGGAAAAGGTAGTGGAAGGAGAATTGATAATTAGTTATAAAATTATTTTTCTATTTGATTAGATTTTTTTGTTTTAATTGTAGTAAATAAGAAACGAAATCCACGCAAAATGGATGAATTTGCATGCCACAAACCTTACTTGGCTGCATTCCTATGGCCGTTGTAGTTTATAAAATAATTGATAAATAATTTTGATATATTTTAAATAAAAAAGGGATTATAAATTATAATGAATAAAATAGGGGTTATGTATAGAAAATCAATAAAATATAAGAACTTTATTAGTTATTTTATTTTGATCCCAATTTTATTTTTTTAAGTTAAAAAATAACATAATCTCTACGTGGCTCGTTAAAAATGACATGGCATCTACGAGAAATCCATGTTGCTCATCCGAAATGATATACGGCGTCAAAAATAAATTTTAGCCAAAGTTGGTGCGTTTACATCTAACTAATCCAAATTAGAAACAAGCCCTCGCCAATTCTCGTCGCCCATTCATAGCTTGAATCTCTTTCGCCACCCCACCCACCGTCGCCCCATCCACCGTAATCTCTTCTGCCCTCCAGCGAGTGGCGGAAGCCACTCGATTGCCGCGCCTGGCCGCCGATTCCGGTGCCCCAATCAGTTTTGCCGCTCTCTCTCTCTCTCTCTCTGTTTGCTTATGCATAATAACTGCATGTACAGGTTGTGTGGTTTGTGGTATGACTTTACGAAAGGGCCTGTGAGAGAGTTCCTTCAATTTTGATTTAACTCTGGAGCTAAATTTGGACTTGGCAAGTTTATTGGAGTGCTGATTTTCCCATAGGTATGCGTTTATTGCTGATTTTTCTCACAGAGAAACCTATTCGAACATTCTTCAAGTTGCTTTTTTTTGCCTCTCGGATTATGTTTAATTTTGTTTATGACATTTTGTTTCTTTTTCTGGCTTGGTTGATTACTTGAATCTGCTTGTATTTTATAATAGCGTTTTGTCTTTAATTCTAGTATAGAGCAATATGATTATAGGCTGAAGTAATGCTTAGGTTCAATTCGAAAGGTACTTTAATTTTTTTTTTCCTTCCCAATTTGTGTTTACGAACTTTGCCAAGGTTTTGCATATGCATATGTTATGAAACTGAAACGTAGGAGGTGGTTATTATCTTGACTTTTGTTATTGGTGTTGAAGAAGGCCTGTTTCTTGTTAGATTACTTTTTTTGCTCTGTTTTCGACTTTGATGTTTTCTTTTTTCCTAAAAAACCACGGTGCTGATGTTTAATTATCTGGAACCAATGACTACTAAATGCCAGTCTGCTGCTGACTTAATGATTGAGAAATTTCTTTGCTTCCTCTAACGGGATCAGATGCTTGATAAATTCCAGCTTGAATTGAGAAGAAATTTACATGAATCTTGGCAGAGTTTCAATTTTACTTTTGTAAACAATATCCTGCTATTTTATCTTTAACAACTCAACTGTATAAACTTTTCCTAGAGTTGATGGAAGCTAGGAATTCTGGAGGATTTGAATTGGTATCAATCTGGAAAGTCGCTTATTGAAAACCCAGAATTGATTTAGTGTTTAGTTGTTTACTGGTTATTATCTGTTTGCGAGTCTTTATATAAGCTGTAATGAAACATTCTACCGGTGGTTGGGCAGGAAATTTTTTAATTCTTTGATATCCTTTTCATAGAACCATTCCACTAGTAAACGAGTAATACTTAGGCAAAAAACTTGCTGTTTGCTGGCACATTAGTTTTATGCTTACCTGTAAACGAGTTCAAGTTGTTTGGTTTTGAGTTTTAATTAGTCCTTGTTCAATGGGATTTTTGACCTTTGGTTTTAAACATTGGTTAGGTTCTTGAATAGTTGGTGGTGTTTTGTCAAATTGTGAGAGGAATTTTAGAAGTGTTTATCCATCCACTTGGAAGAGAATCGGCAAAAAAGAGAATAAGAAAGAGATAAGCTTCAACGATGTGTTTCGTATATTCTTGCTTTTATTTTTGCACCATGGCTCAAGTGGCAGTCATGGTTACCATAGATAAGCATGTCTCTAGGTAGTGGGTGTGGAGATTAGGTTGGAGAATGGCTCGTTCCATTCCATTTGTTGTTGTGGCGATGGCTTAGAGCCAATTATATGTTTATGTGTGTTGGGAGCCGATTATATGCTATATTCATGAATTATATGCTATATGCAAATTGGGGGCCACAGTGTAGTTGCTGCCACTGCAGTTATTTCATTTTCATCCCCTTTTAATCTTGATGGAAAATTATTTATTTTTTTCCAATACAGTTTGTCCTTGCTGTCCATGAACTTTTGCTTACTTTTATATCTTTTTCTTGTTTTGTAGCTGAGAATCATTATTATTATGTTCTCCAAAAGCGTGAGGAGTGTGAAGATTGGATTTAATACGAGGTTTTTGTGCGTAGTGAAAAGGTCATTATCAGTTTTAGGCAGAGAAAGTGTGCGAGATTTGGCTTCCAAAGATGGGGAGCTTAGGGTTTTCATTGTTGCTGGGGAGGTTTCTGGCGACCTTATCGCGTCGCGTTTCATGAACTCTTTGAGAAAGCTTTCCCCTTATCCTATTCGTTTCACTGGTGTTGGAGGGTAAGAAAATTACTATGTTTTAGGATTTCAGTTAGTTAGTTTGCGATTTTGGCTATATATGCAGACATTCGCTCATTAATCTGAGTTTTGATCTGATGGTTTAAGCCCTTTCGTTGTAAACAAGCTGGTGGTTAGTGGTTACAATAATTGCAATGTCATAACATATGATTTAATCAATGTATGTGATTCAAATATTTGAATGGAGACGAAGACAACATCTTGATTTCGAGAACTGTTGGTATCTCTAGGTTGCTGATGTCGCAGCAAGGGTTGAATACCTTGTTTCCTATGGAGGATATTGCTGTTATGGGCATTTGGGAGTTATTGCCACATCTTAGGAAGTTTAGGGTAATTCTAACTTCACCTATCAAACTTTGTAGTTTTCCAATTCATTTTTAGTTAGTGTTCCTGTGTCTTAGTTAGTACTCACTATCCGTCATCCTAATATCATCTGAACTGCAAAATTTCAGCTCAGGCTAAACGAGACGGTTGAATCAGCGCTAACTTTTCAGCCACATGTTGTGCTGACAGTTGACTCGAAGGGGTTTTCCTTCCGCTTTCTGAAGCATTTGCGAGGTGAATTTCCTTTAATAGCTTTGAGTTTTTCAAAGGATGTCTCATTTTCCTTATTCAAATATAAAATGTGTAGGAACATGGGAAAATGCTTTTTGCAGCTAGATATGGTCCACAAGGATTAGCTAGTCCTCAACACTTTCACTATGTAGCTCCATCGTTCTGGGCGTGGAGAGGAGGTGAATTGAGACTTAAAAGACTTATGGGGTTTGTCGATCATTTGTTTTGTATCCTTCCATTTGAGGCAGATATCTGTAGATCAAATGGACTTGCTGCCACATTTGTCGGCCATCCAACACTAGAAGATGTTTTGGAGCTAAAGGTGAACTCTTTTATATGATGATCAACCATCTTCAGGCCACATTTGATGAAAAATTCTCCACTGCCCTACTATTGCATTCATGACGATCGAAGGGGTAGTAATCCTTCTTCCAGTCGTTTTCCTCATGTTCCATTTTCTGGTACCAACCACCTCCTCAAACACCCACCCAGCCCCAACAGAAAACTTTAAAAAAAAAAAAAAAAAAAATGAGGCCTACTCCTTAAATGCTCCCTTTTTATCCATTTCTCAGTCAGATGGCCTAATGGAAATCTAATTCTGGAATAAAAGTGTTGTTTACATAAAATTTGGAGTTTGCTCTGTATTTTATTTTAGTTTAATGTTTTTCTTCGCAGAATAACAAATGCATGGACAATGAGTGGAAGGTTCAAGGTGATGGAGAGGAATTTAGAAAGAAATACGGAGTATCCTCAGGTACATTGAAGTAATTCTAGGTAACTGTACCTATATTGGGTTATATTTTTTTGTTTACAGGCTTTGCAGATTGTTAATTGCTAACCTCAATGGTTGCCATTTATCTCATGTTATAATGTTAACAATTATTACATCACTAAGAAAGCAGTAGTCAATTATTTTGAAGCAAGTTGATCTGCACAAAAAGTTTTTAAGAGAGAGAGAGAGAGAGAGGTGGCATTGGTTATGTGCTTATTAAGCTGCTAACAGAAATTTTATTATTCTTTTTCTAGCACCTAATCATTTACATTTTTATACTAAGGATCAAAAATAATTTCTGTGCTGCCCGGAAGCCGATTGCAAGAGGTAACCCGCATGCTTCCAATATATGCACGCACTGTGGAACTACTCAAAGATTCCTTGTCAGGGCTGACAGTAGTGATCCACGTAGCACCTAATAAGCATGTGGAAGAGTATATCAGTGAAACTGTTCGCGAGTGGCCTGTACCTGTTGTATTGGTTCCAGGTGGATCACTGTGCATGAAATACAATGCATACAGTGTAAGTGTTCACAGTCTTCTCTCTGCATTACCGATAACAAAAGGACCCTTATTTCATGTCAAGAAGACCTAATTGACTAAGCATGATTGTAACTTCATTTGCTAGGTGGCGACATTTTTCAGAATCTGTTATGTTTGTATGGATGGACCAATGAACTCTAGAAATTTGGCTAGTTCAAATAGTTTCTTCATTTATTTGCTTTCCTTACTGCATTTAGCTAGCTGCATTATCTTGCCCTCTAGTGTATCATACATGATGTATTAGATTCACTTTAAATCTTGTAACTGAAGTGGTCGGTCAAACTTCAAAAATTGTGCAGGCAAGTCAAATAGCACTATGCACGTCTGGGACTGTCGCAGTGGAAATGCAGCTTGCTCGTTTACCTTGTGCTGTTGCATATCGAGCACATATCCTGACCGAATGGTTCATACGATACAAGGCTAAAGTACCTTACATCTCACTTCCAAATATTGTCCTAGATTCGCCTATAATTCCTGAAGCTCTTTTTGAAGCTTGCACTCCTTCACAATTAGCACCGGTGCTCCTGTAAGTCTTACTACTCACTCTTTTTTCATAAGACGCAATGTTTTCATCCTTTTTTTACGTCAAAGAAAAACATGCACATTACTTCTTTTATACAACATCTGAGAAATTCAAGAAAAATGGACAGTGTAGCCTCTAGATTGATCTTACTATTGAGCGAAACCTACACGCAAAAAGGGGAGATTTTCATATACTGTGTGAAGTGAGTAGAGCTTAAGAGCAGTTATATCGCAGGGACTTGATGCATGATGAGAGCCTTCGTCAAAACCAGATTACTGCTGCCAATAAGTTTCTGAGTTTGCTCAATCCTCGCCAAACAGTGGGTGGCGACTCGATGCATCATCCGTCTCTTGAGCACACACCAAGTGTCGTGGCTGCATCAGTGGTATTAAATTCTTGATGCACCATTTAGTTTAGAGATTGTATTTTATTAACACGGCTATTTTTTGAATAACTATTCCTTATTGAGTTTCTCACATTATGGCCTTGTTTTGTTTATTATGAAATTTCTAGGGAAAATATTCACTTTGACTCAATTTGCAATTTCGACTTGACTTCTAAAATCTAGCAAATAAGTACTTTTAACATTTCAGTTTTTGCAATTAAAATTCTCCCTACCGTTTTGGCTATTCAATTTTGTTGTCATTGTAGATCTTGATTCAAGAAATCAATATTTAGGCTTTGATAGGACATTTTGATATATCGGTCAATATGCTAACAATGATGAATTTTATTAAAATAGTTTCCAACAATAGACTTTTGTTTTTGATAAATTAACAATTCAAATACGAAAAATTCATGCTCTCGTCTCAATGGATTTGAACACAAAATCTTTGATCTTTAGGCATTAACTAGTTTATTAATATTGAGATTAATCGTCGTAGGTATTAGACGATGTATATGTCAAAATGTTTATCTCCTTAAGTATTATAGCTAAATTTTGATTTCTCAAATCAAGATCACAAATAATGGCAATCTAAAAATTTGAGGATCAAAAGAAAAAAGTCCGATGCCTTGAATATAATAAGTGGAAAAGAAAATGATGATGAATCGGTAAAAGCTTGGATTTGCAACCTAATCTTCCTTGGTAAAAGCTTTGAGTAGCAGTAGATCTGACTTGTATCTACAGCGATGAGAATCAAGGAAAGGTTTTTGCTTTTGAGGGTCGGAAGTAGCTAATCATACATGTAGAGAATCTTTGATTGGCCGAAATGCAAATTTTAATGTTGTTTGAGGTTTTTTATATGTATCAAGTTAATAGTGTCTCATCTCTCATCTGATGATACTCTACTTATTGTAATGGAAGCTTTTTCTATTGTTAAAATATCAGCAGTCTCTTACAAAAGATAAATAAATGAAACTATCTAATGTGTGAATTGGAGCACCAATATTCGTAAAAATCACTTATATAGCGATATCCTAAAAATGAATATGAAAGGGATTTTATTTGGACGAGGAGTTTTGTGATGTTTGTATTGTTAATGGTCTTAAATTTATAATTAATTATTAAATTCACAAGTAATTTATAATTCAAATATATGTTAGTCGTTAATTATAGCATAAAATTTTTGAATTCACAACTATGAGTAATTTCAAGGTGTGAATTCTAGCATAAAACTCAAAAAGTGAATATACAAAATTATCCATTTTCATATAACAAAATTTAAAAATATCCACTAAGATTAAAAAAAAAAAAAACTTAAAAATTAACAAATTTTTGTGGAAGAAGACAATTTTGCCACTACCATAAAACTTTCAACACATATGTGTCTCTCTGCTTTCTCCCATTTTTATCTCTTTCTGGCGATCAACACTTGTCTCCCTCACTTGGAACCGGCATGGGATGTTTGCGGCTGCCTTAGGCTGTGTTGTGGTGATGGCAATGACAGTGATGAGAGGTGGTGGCGGCTCCTCTAACACCACGATTCACGACCTTCAATTGGTTGTGGATTACTCTACCGCCGGAAATAGAGGCCAAGTTTATGAAGTAGGTGCATGCGCTGTTCGATGTGAATGTGGTCGGAGCAATCGAAATGGACTAATGAGGTTCTCACGGCGTCGCTACTTGATGTGCACTATACTTTCTTTAGGTTTTTCAAAAAAAAAAAAAAAAAAACCAAGTGATAGAGAGAAATTGTTGTGGATTTAATCAAATATTTGAGGTTGTGTGCTGTCAAATTGTTGTGGGGGTGAGCTTGCGTTGGTAATGTTCTTGAATTCACAACTGAATCTCTAGTGTTGGTTGTGAATTCGAGTTTTAAAACTAGAATCACAACTTGAATATAGATTGATTGTGAATTCGAGTTTTAAAACTACAATTCACAATTAGTTGTCTTAGTTGTGAATTCAAGTTTTAAAACTAGAATTCACAACTCAAATACAGATTGATTCTGAATTCTAGTTTTAAAGTTTGAATTCACAACTATAAATAGTCTTGGTTATGAATTCAAGTTCAAAAACTCGAATTCACAACTAAAAAATTAGTGGATAATTTTAAAGTTTTTGTGTGAAGGGTTAAAATGGTAAGTGTGAATAATTTTAATTTTTTTTTTATCTTAGCAGATAGTATCTTTTATTTTTAAAATGGTAAGTGTGATTAATTGTTGGACATAATTTTAATTTTTTTTTTTATCTTAGTAGATAGTATCTTTTATTTTTTAAATGATAAGTTTGATTAATTGTTGGACATTGTTTAAGTTCGCTCACATTCAAACTGACATCCAAGAGTAGTCATGCTTGTGAATTATACCATAAAAATTCAAATTCACAATCAAAAGTAATTTTCGGGTTGTGAAATATAACATAAAAATTCGAATTCACAATCAAAAGCAATTTCAAGTTATGAATTATAGTATTAAAACTCAAATTCACAACCAACAATATTCTAATTTATTAATTTGAGAGTATTAAAGTTCAAATTCACAAATAAGAATAATTTTGATTGTGATTCGAGTTTTAAAATTAAAATTCACAACTAAGTTATAGGCTAGTTGTGAAATACATGGTTAAAATAGCAAGTATCGTTATTTTTTTTAGGCTAGTTGTGATTTACGGAGTTAAAATAGCAAGTATCGTTATTTTTTATTAATAAATAATTTTTAATTTTTAAAAAATCCACTGTCCTGGCAATGTCGATAAATTTTATTGCTTAGTTTTTCTAAACGAAAACAAATGGAGCATTGGGCTCCCGAATTTGGGGAGAACTGGCATTTTATTTGAATGTAAATACATGAATTAAAAGAACATCAGTCTATAAACACATAAATTTTGAACTCTTTTTAGTTTTGCACACTATTATTCTTTTCTTAAAAAAGAAAAGAACTCTCGTAGCACTTTGACACCAACCTCCAGCTGGGCCTTGCTTATCGTGAAAGCTATACATTTGAATTTCTTGGAGAAAATTGTCGCAGAAAATGGATTCAGATGCAATAAGATGAAGAACTTTGATATCACATCCATGGCGTTAATAGGCTTGAAACAGGGGAAGATGGAGTTAAGAAAATATATGCACCAAAATCAGTTCTTGCTCCAATCAAGTAAAGATACACAAGTAATTACAGATACGAATCTGCGAAAGAAGCACTCAAAATCAAAGGTAACGAGCTCACAAGTAAATTGAATGTCGAATCTCTTAACTAATATACCTCACAAGACTAAGGATGTCAACATACATCTAAATGTGTACAGAATCAGTGGAGAAAAGAAGCGCCACTCCACATCTAGTTGAGTGACTTCAACAATTGTCAGTTTCTATGTAAAAAAATCATAGTACATAGTTTCCACCTAGAGTTTCCTCAAATCAAGATCGATATGGTTATAGAACAAACAGAAAAGACAAGGTCAAAAATGGACAAGTATAAACACACAGCTATACCCTCTATACATCCCCACCAAAAATCTTAAGCATTTCTAATTACAATAACATCTTAAGATGGAAATATACCAAGGTAGCTCGTAAAACTATGTATAGGCATGGAGGAAGAACCTTGATAGATTTTGAAATATGTAGGCTACATCAGGTTTTTAACAGCTTTTCATGCCATGTTTCCATAAAACCACTGCTCGTGATTTGCCTTTGATCAGCTTGAATTCTATTGTCACACCAAATTTACTCCTATTCTTTTCACAAAACTATACCCGTGGAGCTTTACATATCCAACACACGGTTCTTGGGTATGTACTAATTGTAGATTCTGACGGGTTTCTCAAACGTGTGCCGGTTCTGCAATGTTAAGGTAAAAGAGATTAGGACCAGAATATACATATATCACCAAGGATGGAGAATGCAAGGTAAAAGAACATTGTCGATTGAATTTTGCTTAAAACAACGCCAGAAATTCCTCAATAAAAGCAACTGGTTGCCTGTCTGAGTTGGCAAATTCTAACAGTTATCCCACTTGCATCATAAGCTAGACATTATGTTGAGATACCACTAGTAGATTAAACGAACATAATGACTTAAATATGTTCCTTGTCTTGAAAGGGGAATTTTGTCTACAGTAGTTCACAAAGTTCATAGAATGATACTCCCTCCAACCACGAAAATATGTCCTAGGGGAGATCGACACGGGTTTTCATGGACTGTACATGAAAGTCCCAATATGAAACTGCTATGCAGTGAAAGAATTTGAGTTGCCAAGAAAGTCCTGATAAATGGCCCATGCTTTACAATCAATGCCCACCGCATGGATCACCTAAGAACAGGAGCTACTTATACACTGAAAGGATTAAAGTGCTGAGAAAGTAATCAAGATAGTTGCATACTTTCATTAATATATAGAGAAAGAAGGAAAACTACAGCAGTAGTCCCCAACTGCACATCTTTTTTCAATTAAGATGACCGAATATTATACATTGAAACAGCTTCATGTAAGTACTAACCTGGTTGGCTGCATATGACCGCTTTGGAGTGTTGTCAGAGTGCTCTAGTCCTAGGTACTGTTCCCAAGCACCATAAACATCTCTTCTCTGGAACATACATAAGTAAAATCAAGGTGAAGAGAAACACATGTATATGAGGAAAGAATCTTGGGGCAAGAGAAAAATCATCACCTGAAAACGACTGGACACGATGTCTGAATCTTGAAGATATTCAGGCCGGCCCAAAGATAAAAATGCAAACTTCCACTGGAAAAAGTTTGGGATGTTCTTAAATTACCAGCAAGAAATAATATCCTAAGGGTGCATTCTCTTTAGTTGTAAATTTATCATGGGAAAAAGAAGGATAAACAAAATTTCACCCTTTAAATCCTTCCTTTATTTTCCCACATTTCCTACTTGACTCTTACTCATTCCTCATTTACACTACAAAGGAGGGATAATATTATCCCTTCAAAAATGGTGTGATAATATTATCCCTCATTTATAGTGTAAATGAGGAATGAGTAAGGGTCAAGTAGGAAATGTGGGAAAAGAAAAAAAGGATTTAAAGGGTGAAATTTTGTTTATCCTTCCTTTTCCCATGATAAATTTACAACCAAAGAGAACGCACCCTAAAAAGAAAAGATAAAACAAAGAATCTCCATACAACAGCTTTTTTATATTAGGACATCTTTAAAGAGAGGTCAACATACCTTGGAGTAGTCCTCATCCAGAACATGCAATTTTTTTTGTATGCGCATTTTAATCTCACCCAAAGTCTCGTTATCATTAATGGCCAAGAAGAAGGGATCTCCAAAATTGTGAACCTGCTGTAAGGAGAACACAACAAGCAACTTAAATGTCAGTTTGATAAAGTAAGATTGCACTATGCAGTAATACAGATGTGCATGTAGGACTACAAATTTTCAGGCTTCTCATTAAATAACAACCTGATTTTGAGCAGTATCTTTCATAAAATGGTATACATGAATCAAACGATCATTAGGACCAAGGTTTTTCTCCTCCTCAGGTATCTGCAGCACAAAAAATAAACGAGACAATTTTCAAGCTTATGTTTAAACAATTATATTGATGCTAGCAATCTTTCCTTCTTTATGTATCTGAATTCTATAACAGACCCATTAATAGGGAAAGAATTACAGCAAAGGTTCAAATACACCCCCTGTGTTTCCTGCTACGTTCAGATACCTACTACTACTATTTAAGGAGTAAACTTTAGGTGTGTATTTAAATCTCCTCTCAAAGAATTAGAAAACATACTAGGAACAGAACAGAGGAAGGTCAGAGAAGGGGGTACAAGAAAGAAAGAAACAAGGGACAGGGGAAGAGAATGACATATGAGAGAGAGAGAGAGAGGAGATGGAGGGTGTGTACCTCCTCTGCACGCAACGTCCAGTATTGATCATTTATATTTTCAATCTTTTCTTGGAGCGGGAATATCTGAAGACAAGCAACAAAAATGATGTTTTCGTAATAGAATTGCATTAAGACTCCAACTTAGAACATCATAAATTCAAGGGAGTGCACAAAATGGTTCGTTACGGACATGCAAAGTTAATGAAAGCACCTAGCAAAAATGCAACTACGTGCTAAACTATAGCAAATAATTTTTTGTAACTAAGGGTTTTAGCAGCAACTCTGCAACCATAAGGTTAATAAGAACAATTATAAGGACTCCTTTTACATATATTTAGCGCCTCCAAAAAAGTTGGACGTTGTGGAAACGAAGATGGAAAAGAGGAAGGTATTAACAACAGCCATGTAAAGCTATCTCTGAAACTCAAATAGCTATGGGCAGTCATTTATGGATTTAGAATGGAAATCTAAAAGTAAATAATATAGGATAATAATAATATGACTATATAATGCTTGAATTAAGTTTCACAAAAGAAATCATATGAAAAGGCTCACTCATTTATCAAGTAAGACAAAGTAACTATGCAATCTCATGGACAGATGATTGTCTGACACAAATTCTTAAGCCTTGCTGCTAACTGCTATGCCATATGATAGTAATTAATATATGTAGGAATCATGTACCTTATAAATCTTATGATAAAAAACCTCCAGCAATCTCAGTTCTGCATCCGGATGAGACAGCTCAACCTGAAATAGGATTGTAATAAATGTGGGATTCATGTTACTAGAAATCTTTAAGAAAAATTTGAACACAATTAGGAGAATAATATTTATTGAAAAAACATTTAGAAATTAATGTGGAGTAAGCTTGTCATATAAATATTGCAACAAGACATCACCAAGCTGCAAAGGTTCCCTTCAGGCAATCATTATTTGATTTTCTTTATATTCTTTTACTCTACACAAACATTTTGCAGCAGGATTATCTCAAAGGCTTACCTTACGCTTGAGATCATTGATGACATCTCCCACAGTACTCTGTTTTGGTAATCTGATAGTGTGAATAACAACCTGAATTTTTTTGAAATGGCATTGAATGACCCAGGGAAACATTGTACACTCACAAAAAAAGAAAAAGATTCAGAAATAAAAAATCAGAGGACTGGTCCTTGACTCACTTCATCCTTAGTGGCATGATGGAAAGCAACTTTCAATGTTTTAAGGCCTTGCAGTTCAGGCAAAGGGATATCCAGCACTTCATAGTATAATATATCAGAAATCTATAACAAACAAGGGAAAGTTTTTGTCAACAGACAAACTCGGACCAAACAAAAATCAACTGAGAAAGCTCCAGCCTCTAAGTCTTATATCACAATCATATACCACCTGGTTATAATGAACAAGCATGTCTGTAAGTCGTTCAGCACCTCGATACTTGATAGGTTGGGGCTTTGGTTGCTGTGAATAACAGTTATGGGATGTAAGCCTAATTTTAGAGGGATCATCCAAGCCAAGATGCCGGGCAACATATTCAACAACTTCATCATAATTGTTTTGCTTTGACCTGAAAATTTAGTTCTTATATAAAGAAGATAATCCCTCGGAAACAGATAAATGGAACAGCTCAACCACAACAAGAACGAAAAATCATAGACTTCAAAGATTTACAACCAAGATTCTTACAATTCCAGACAAAATTCATCTTCCTTGGGCTTCTCCAATGAGCGAAAGCGAACCACCTATCAACCATCAAACAAGCTACATAAAAATTTGTCCCAAAAATAACTAAATGAAAAGAGGTTTTAAAAGTAAAGCAGAAACAGCAATAATAAGAGATACTAGGTGAGCAACTTATTTGATTTATTTCTGTAAGTAGACAAATTAGATAACATAATTCCACCCTACAGCTTTCGCACCTGACACCTCATGGTTAAAGTATAACATCTATAAGATCAAGTTGAATCGTAAGGATTTAGTTACATTTGAGGAAATAATTCAATGCATTTAATACTTGAAAATACAGACTCAACTTTATCTTCAGTTCAGTGGCTGTTGACAAATAAGCAATGAAATAACTGAGTGAGTCATACACTGACCACAAATATTCATCTTTATCACAAACTTCTATTTTAGCCCTACCATTTCAGTCATTTGAATCGATCAATGGCTTTGCTGACTTGAGACCAAAAAAAAAGTCAAAGCGGAAAAAAGAAATGTCCATGTACACGTGCTTTAGAATATTATATAAATTGAAGATGATTGAACAACCAATGATTTCAGAAGAGACAATTACTTAAGCCTCGCCACAAATACAAAGACAGCATTCATATTGTTACAACACATTACCCGCATCATTTTATCTGATAAACATAATTCAACCACCAGGAATGAAGTTTCTAGATGATAATATATGAATGCTTAAAATACTACAGCTGGTTGACATAAAAGAACGACCAGAACGAAGAGTACCAAAATCTGGTGAAACCCACTAAGGAAACCTACAAATGCAAATGGTTAAGCCATCGAAGAGATACCTGTCGATTGTGCACATAAATCAGAAAAGCAGAGACAGTCGGATAAATGCATTGTTCGCTGCTCAGACCTTGAGGAGACTTTTGGAAGCAAATTATGTCACCATCTTCTAGCTGAGTAAAAGGTAGTAACCAAAAGAAAAAGGAAATCGTGTCATGAATGATTAAATTTTTTGTTGCAAAATTCAGTGGGTTTAAAGTTAATAAACCTGACTGCTACGAAAGCTGAGCTTCTTATCAATGTGCTCGCACATGACATTAGGTTCGTACTTGATTTCCTACATAAATCCAATGTAAGGTAAATAAGAAACCTTTAAAGCTTAAAGATTTGAATGATTAAACTTCGACATAAACATAAATGAGAATGTTCGACCTCAAAGAGTTCAATTTCTTCATCAAGAGCAAAGCCGGCCATTTCGTTAAGCTTTTTCAGTATATCCATTGGTTTGCCATTGCCTTTCACAAACAGCCTTCCAACATATCTAATCACAAAAAAAGAAAAGTTTAGACACCAACAGTAATTATCTATCTATGTTCCCTGATCCTAGTTCAGGCAAATTGGCAAGAGATCAATCTATCTAGTGCATTAAAGGTGCAACTTGGCTGTAATGAGAAGGCAATGGACAGCATGGCATGACATGACATACTATGAGATGCTAATCTAGTGAATGCATAATTGCCACAAAATGAGCCATACCTGAGCTCCTCTTTGATTGGATCATAAAGTTTGAAAAACAAAAGAATATCCTCCTTAGTCTTCTCAGGCGGAGGAAGAGGCTGCATCTCCTGTATTCAGTGGTAAAGAGAAAGACATAAAAGTCAGGAGCAAAAGTAATTATTTAGCACTGGCAAAAATAATCATTTAGCATTAGCAAAAATAAAAAAGCAAAAGTTTAGTTACCAAGCCAATTGCTACTTCCAGAAATAATTTTAGCTCGGCATTATTTGCCTTGTTGGATACTTCTCTCAACTGACCTACCTGAGGAAAACAATAAGCAGAATCACATAAATGCATGTAAAAAAAAGAGGTCCTAATACACAATGCAGACAAACTGAAAATACTGATCATAAGAACTTGACCATGCAAATGTCATTGGACTAGCAATTTCCAACAACAAAGGCTGAATGGTCCTTAATCTCAAACGACAATCCTAGATGGAAGGATCATCCCAATTTAAGCTATAGAAGCTGGAATTAAGGATTGCCATATCAATCAAGGCCACCATATAAGAAAGAACAAGCAACCTCTAATTCAGTAGATACATCTTTAGAGGACCTTGTTTGAAACTTCAAATAACTACTCCCTCCGTCCCATTATTGTTGGGCTGTTTTCTTTATTGGGGTGTCCCATTAATATTGGCCTATTTCTATTTTTGGTAATAATTTTACTACAAAAAATATGGCCCCACACATCTTTACACACTTTTACACTACAATCTCATTCTCCTAAATACTCGTGCCCAAAAGAAATAGGCCAACAATAATGGGACGGAGGGAGTATTTATTTGGATGTTGACATTATATGCAACTACTAACTAGCACCATTATGCCCCACCTTTCAGATTTCTTTCCTTTAACTAGAGTGCTTTCTCTTATTGGATTCGACGGTTGTTTAGTCTACTTAGCTTGAAGGTATTTGTCCTTTATAAGCCATAGCCCCCAATTTTCATTCTTAAAAGAACCAAATAGATTGGTCCTCGTGAGAGACAATCCTACTCATCACCACACCTACCATCAAGCTCTTTCCAAAATATCTGGCTTGCAATTGCCTTCTACAAATAGGCCTCCAGCATATCTAATGACAATTGCTTAGAACCCTTCGCAGAAAAGTGAATGAAGTGCTTAAAAGTTAAAAACTTAGCAGCAGTAATCTCATAGAAATTAATTAAGCACCACCAGCAATGGCCCCCTGAACACTTTAAAACCAAGTATGCATCTATTGGAAAAGCCCAATATCCTATGGTGTCATGCCTTGATAGACAAAATCATATTACACTTTTTAAGCTATTATAGACATGTAAAAACTTGACATAGCTTTAGGTGTGAACTTTTTGCTAAATGGAAATTTTGACAACCATCTGTGTTGAACAAGAGATGAGAATTAGGGTGTCAAGCATTTACCAAGAGAGGTTGTTAACTTGGTTCTTATGACTAGACGATACCTAAATCAATGAGGACACATTAAAACATAAAGAATGAAAAATATTTACAGATTGAGCTTCCTCTTGAGGTGTGAGTGGGCGGTTTGGGCGGTATGTGTGATTTTGGCGCTTGGCCCATAACCAGAAACGTTGAAATTGCACTGGTATCCCAACCTCCTTCGCAACTTCTTCCTGAGAATCCCAAATTGACATGATAATAAGATAAGGTGATTGTAGTTCATTATCATAATACCCACCAAATCCCTCACCTAGGAAAAACGAGGTTCAACTTATCATGGGTAAAGCTATAAATCATGTTCATAAAATTAATCTTTGAGACATTCTGCTACTGACAATGCTCAAGTTGAGAGAAGCATAATCTGCATCTTGTTCTTTGATAATAAATGGAATTACTAAATTTTAAAGCCAACTCATGCCAAGGTAAAATAGTTACATGCACAAAGACTTCCAGGATCCACCAGATCAATTGAGTTGGCAAATTGGACCTTAAAAGGTCAACCAGCAGCCATTATGGTGTTGGGTTAACAATGATACAGGTTGGACATTGATTTCAAATTTTTTAATTTCATATACTCCCTCCTATTCTAAATATTAGTCGTTTACTCTTTTGCACAATTTTTAATGATAACAATATATACCTATATTAACTTTATTTAATGATAATTTTTACAATAAATGTTTGATTGAAAAACATAAAGAATAGTAAGTAGGATTATTAATAAAAGGAGAAAAGAATCGGTGCTTATCAAAGATGGAAAAAAGAAAAACGAGAGGCAATTTATGGTGGTAAATAAATAAGGTTAATTTTGGGACTTAAAGTTAAAACGACATATAAAATGAAATTAATGAAAAATAGTAGAACGACTTGTATTTAGGATAGGAGTATTTAGGATAGGAGAGAGTAGTATTCTTTACACATTAATGTTTCAGACAGGACCAATCAGCCACTTCCATCACTCTAAACTCCAATCTAAGATATATACATGTGAGTTGCGACTCTTTATACGTTCTGTGTGTATGTGTGTGTATCCAGAAGCATGCATACATATATAATTCATAAAGAAGAATACTTCCATCACTCTCACAAACATTTTACGATTTTCCAGTTCCTTGGTAGATTTGTAACATAAGCATTTAGTAATATCAGTTCCAAAATAATCTTGACGCATAAATATAAGGGTTAATTACCTATAAATACATAAACTATACCCAAATTTTGATTTTTAACCGGATCTAGTTTTTTGGTCAGAAAATACATAAACTTTTAATTTTTTGGAATTTGACCCGACTCCAAAAATTCATTGGCCAATAACTTGATTGTCTGAATTTTGATTGGCAATCTAAAGGTACCGTTGGAAAGCATTGATGTACTCTTTCTAATGATACTTATATTGTTGGGTTTTGGTCTCTGGAAGTGGTCGAAAAAAAAAAAGGAAAAAATATAGAGTTCTGTGACCTCAACTTTCATAATGCCATTTTTTTTACCACTTCCAGTTATCAAAACCCAACAATATAAGTATTATTAGAAAGATAGAGTTAAAAGCTTTTCAACGGTATCTTCAAATTGCCCATCGGGACAATCAATTTATTAGCTGGCGAACTTTCGGCGCAGGTCAAATTCCAAAAATATAAAAGTTTGTGTATTTTTTAACCAAAAAAATAGATTTGGTCAAAAACCAAAATTTGAGTATAGTTCATGTATTTATAGGCAATTAACCCTAAATATAAATACAAATATACCAAACATATTTGAATCTTGGTTTGAATAGGAAATAATATCAAAATACATTAATTCTACCTCTGTCCACGATAAGTGTGGTCTTTTTGTCATTTTCGTTTGTCCACATTAAGTGTGATCTTTCCATTTTAGGACATATACCCTTATATTTTATCTCATTCACACACAATATTTACAAAAAAATTCATCTCACAAACCATTTTTTTATTACCTGACAAATCAACTCGGTGGGACCCTTTCTCCACTTTATATACATCTTCCAATATTTTCTTAAAACTCGTGCCCTCTCATCCGCACCACACTTATCGTGGACGGAGGGAGTATTAGTCAATTACGATGCAACATTAAAGGTCCCTTTCCAGTATTCGCACAAGGTTTACCAATAAATCTTGTCCAAGATGCGAGAATGTGTAAAGATAGTAAGATACCTTAAAAGAATTAAAAGATAGCTGTTTCTGAATACGGAATTGGCGAACTTTGTCATGATCCACAAGATCAAAATATATATCCTTTCCAATCTGATGAACTAGATCCTCATCACGAGCAACCTACAACAGCAATAGAATACAGTTGAGAACAACCTTCCATGTAAAACATGAGAACTACAAATTAAAAACCTTGATAATTGTGTAGAGGTGGGCCTCAGCCTTTTCCTTTCTCTTTTGCTCTTTTTCTTCCTGCTCTTTCTTCAATCGTATCTGCAGATAGATCCGATGGAATCAGAGCAATGAACATGATCAAGAGCCAAAATTATGACTCTTACCCTTAGATGTTCTGCTATGTCCTTCTCATCCACATTGCAAATTATTTTCTCCGTGTCACTTTCACGTATATAAACAAGCATGTATGCATTTGAATATTTGGTAAATTTGAATGGTGAGTTATTGAATCCAGGATTTGTCTGCGGTAGCTGTGTCACATAAGAGAAAATGTGACTTGTGAGAGCATGAACAAAATGCAACCAGCATACTGGTAGACATCAAAATTAATTCTTTGTAGTAATTCACTAGAATAATGAAGTTATTGACGAGTAAAATGATCTACCTCTTCTTCACCACCATACTGCTCTTCTAAGGCGCGCTTCATGTCTTCTTTGGTCACACGCTCATCATCAAATTTGAACCTAGAGAAACATAGTACAGGAAATTCAGTAACATAAACCAACAATCCACATTACACAATGAAACAGAAGTGGTAGTCCCAAATCAGAACCAGCAATGGCATACAGAAAAAAGAGAAGGAAAAAGAAAAGAGAAAAAAGGAACATGTTCAAGCATAGATTGCACCAAAATCACTACCAAGGCAAGATCAGATTGCTATTAAGGAAGCAGAGTTAAAGAAAATTTCCAGAGCAGTCTCGCATAATAATCCTTACAAAAACAGTATGTATCCAGTAACAGATAATATAATGCATTTCAGCGAGCAAAGCATACTATGAATAAATAATCTAAATTAAATTTAGAAAAAACAGATGAAAAAGGAAGTAAAGTAAGGGAAGACAATCCAGGATGCATAACATGGGCATACCACTGATCAGAAAGTGTTGGCCGTATATAAGCATAATAATGTCCACCATGTACTCCACCACTGTGAACCAGGACACTGGAAAGAAATACAACAGTCAGTATTAGAATCAATAATCTTAATCTCCGCCAGAATTCATGAACGTGCTAAGGTAAACATAATAAGTTGAAGGAAGATGTAGAAGCAGACTTGAAAACCATCTCAAGATAACAATAAGAGCACATTCACCAACTCGGAAACATCGACGAGAAGCAGGTAACAGAAACTCATAAAACACTGTTGTTTGGAAATATGATCATTGATCCATCAAAGCAAAGCATCTGACCGAAAAGCATGTACAGACAGGAATACCTGTGAAGAGTGTATAGGTTGCGGACACTGCTATCTGCCTCGGGAGATAAATATTTTCTGTTCTCTCGATCAAGGTCAAGTTGCAAAGGGAACTCATAACGATCATTTATCTGCTTGGTCATATATATAGGAAGGTTACAATTCTAAGCAACTAGTAGAATTGCAAACTCAGATCATGTAATGCTTTAGTATAAGAAATCAAGTTTACAAAATTTAAAACCAGTCACCAGAAACAACAAATCTTTCTAACTCTTCTTGGACATAGGTCCCTGCTTAAGATCAAAATTAAAAGCCCTCCATATCTAGAAGATCACTTATGATCACTCTAGACTAAACAGATCTAATTCCTTGATTCAAGAAGGGATATAATTATTAAATACTGGAGCAAATTATGTCAGAAACACTGTTAGTCCACAAAGCCACTAATGAAGTAACTATGACATGAGGGATCTCCACCAGATGAAGAACACAAGATGTTTTTCAGAAAGTGTTATACTAGACCGAGCATGGAATGGGAGGTTAGTCCATACAGAGGCATCAAAATAGTTGAGGATTCAAATTTCAGGCAATTTCCCTTAGATGTTATGTAAGATACAGCTTTCAGAATTGCATTGGCGGCCCAGGCCAGAAGCAGTATAAAATTTTCGACTTGCAAACTCTCTTGAACTTTTTAGAAACAATGCAATATTCCCTGTGGATCCTAACATGTAAGTAACTGTGTCCCCCCCCCCTTCACTACATCATCTATGTAAAGATAAATTGCATGAGCGAAGAAAGACATGCATTCACATTCTTAAACTACTAAGTATATTCTGGTAAAGATATTAAAAGTGGGGAAAAACACAAAAATATAAAAATAAAAATAAAAACTATAATATTAATAGTTTATACTCCCTCCGCCCCAACGAAAGTGGTGTGTATTCCTTTTTGAGCCGTCCCAACGAAAGTGGTGCATTTCCTTTTTGGTATCAATTTTACACTACAAACAATGTGACCCCACACACCTTTACACATTTTACACTACAATCTTATTCTCCTTAAATCCCGTGCCGAAAAGAAGCGCACCGCTTTCATTGGGACGGAGGGAGTATGACCTATATGGCTGACTGTACATAGTGGGATAACAACTTTGTTGTGGTGGTTTTGCTTTTAGGAAATAACTGCAGATCACTCATCTAAACCCAAGGCAAAAAAACATTGTCATATATGTCTGAGACTAAAAGAAAAAAGTAAACAGATAACAATAGAAAGGAAAGGAAAATCAGAGTCACTAGCATCCGGCAAAGTAAGCAGCCAAATCCCACCAGGGGATATTAACTAAGAAGTTACCTTGACCATAGTATCACGAACAAAATCGTATTCGAATCTTTTTAACTGAAGCTGAAGAACAGGAGGGAAATCAATGAAAAGGACACCTTTCTTAGCATCCTGCAAAGTAAGCAGTCGCTTAGACATGAAAACCAAGGGGGGAACAAGGCACATAAATTTTGTTTGGTGCTATAATATCATTTTTATTCCCCAAGAAAGAGAATTCTAAAGCAAAGGCAACGTCTCAAAAAAAAAAAATTAATAATAATAATTAACACATAAGCTTCAGGGGTTTTCTTAACAGTTATTGCTCAACTACTCTATTTTCTCTTCTCCATTTCCTGTCCTTTTGTTTCTTTCTATGCCAATAGTAGGGTGCTATTAGCTCTTGATAAATATTTCAAGTGAAGTAGCCATGTTTTATATGCACAACTCAGTATTCTCTCAACATCCTCCTACATAAAATGCTAATGAAGAAAGAAGAAGATGGCCAACCTGCAATCCATACTGCTCAGCATGATACTTGTTATCACCCTCAAGACGTTCTACTTCCACATATTTGTCGAAAGAAGCATAAATATCTTTACAACCTTTAACATCAAGCTGCAGATCTGGCACCACAAGTGTAAGTGACATTAGTAATAAATAACAGCTCCGAGTAACTCTAGTCGAACCCTAAGGCATACCATAGAAAGATTCCTTTCTTGTTGATTTGTACTCCACATTAATACATTCTATGTAATTCATATGGTGCCCCTCAAATAATTGCTGTATTGTGCCCTCCACTACAGTTCCCTGAAATAAGCATAAATAATAAAATAAGCATCTTATTAGCAGCACACCTGTAAAAAGATGTTTCCCTTTCTCTTGTCATCAATTCAGCAACCATAAAATCTTAAGTTTCTTGACATATTACTTTCATTTTGTCTTCAAGTTTTTCGCAGAGAACCCTGTTCAGTTCTTGGACATCATGCTGCATAAAAGAATCATATGTATCCCAACCAAAAGACTTTGTCAACTCCTTGGTTGCAACACTGGTATCACTGTACTGCAACTTATAGAACAAGCTTTGAAGGGCCAAAGGGATGCTACCAGATGGGTTATCATTTTCTGTTGTTGGCATGTGGTATACAGCCTGCAGCAAGATCTCAAGTAAGTACTAAGTTCCTTTCTACAAAAGATTTAAAAAGACAGCACAACTGATGAACAAACCTTTCTAAAATAAGGAATATGATACAGTGTCTGGAGAAGGGAGTTCATATAACAAGTAGCACCCTGATTCTTCAGCCCTACATAACCTGTTTCTTTCTTTGAGTCATGGGACCAGTAATCAACAACTTTACGAACAGCAACATCAGCCTCAATTATACATGTATCATTCACAAGGTAACCACGACCAGGGTCATAAAGTTCACTAAGTGGCATGAACGAGGTGAATCCCCAATCACTTTCTCTAGAATTGAACTGGTGTTGCGTATCTGCAAAATTAGTTTATCAAATTATCATCCAGCCAGAAATGCTAGCATATGAGTTATAAAGAACCTAATCAAAATCCTGAGGAAATAGCAAGCCAGCATGAAGCAAAAAAGTACCAAGCATAAGAATCATACATCGCCTGAAGACAAATTAAATTGATGAAATGACTACTTTGAATTATTTTGCATTATTAAGAGACTTGCAAAGCTATATTTTGTTAATGCATATGTAAAAAACATAACAAATTGTACCAATAAAGACTATAATGTAACATATTCTGTTATTAAGAAACTGAAAAGAATATGAATCAAAACAAGAACTATGACCAGGTTTTAGGCACATACCCCTAGTCCATTTCCCAATAGAACACTTACAATGTACTAGACAGTCTAAACTATAAAAAATTGTCCTTATCCACAGTTCAGTGATTCCTCATATTGTTTGCTGAGCACAGAAAACGATCCTCACGATCACCATCCATATAAAGATAGTATCCATGAAGGAAATTTAACCTCACATGCACACAGAACTTATATTTTAGAGCAAGCAAGACAGACATTCACCCAAGTGAATATCTCGTTCAAAGAGTGTTCGGTCAAGCTTGTCAAAGAAAAACTTACAGCGCCTAACCTTATAACATGTTTTTGCGTTTCTAAGATGTTCACAAATAAGTTATCAGCAGTGACAAAGTTGTGATCAAATAAGTACGATTTTTTTTTTCCAAATAAAGTTGGTATCCCCGTACTTCTCTAGAACAAATTACAAGCTCCCACCATCCTATTTTGGAAGCATATATATTTCTTTGCAACATGAAAATTTTCTTAAAGTTGTGGAAACTGTACAAGAGAACAGTTACCGACACACTTGTAAGAATTATAAGTTCTAAAAAATCTTGGTAAGTTAAACGCTTATAAACTCAGTCAAACAGCCTTTTGATCTTGTTCAGGAAATCCACAAAAAACTGTCCATACAAACTAAACTAACAAATGGAGATGAAGAGTTACAGAAAAAATTATTGTGACCAACCATTTTCTGTTGACAAACATAAAATATCAAGAGATGAGATACTTGGTATACATAATAATTCTCACTATTGTATTTTCCAAAAGAGAATATTAACTACTAATAATTCATTTGACTTATTCAAGATTATTGAACTTTTATGGTTTCATTCCTCAGAATAAGCAATTATACCACCAGGGGTATTTATTCATATAATTAAACAAAAGGCAAGATAAATCTCATTCCCAAACCACACATACCAGTACCACACATGTTCCTGGCCTAGTTTGTATAGGCACATCTATCCATTTTATATAGGAAACAAAGTCTTATTATTAAGAAAAATAAAATTACAAAGGGGATCAGTATCCCAAATAAAAAAAGTAGTTAGCAAACAAAATGACAATGTTCAAATGTCCAATAGTATCAAGTACAATGAAGGCTTTGAAATCTTTGTGGTTTGAAACTGACCAGGCAACCCTAAATTTAATGCTCTCCCAAACATCATTGACTGATTTCCTCCGAAATTCCAAAAATCCTCCTATTCCTTTCTAACCAAATAGACCATCAGAGCACTGACAAGTATATCTGTATATAAAAAAAGAAGATAATTGAGTCTGATACACTACAAAGATTCCCCATGACCAAACAAACAAGGCATGACATCAACACTTAAGACAAGAACTGGAAATCAAACTCTGAATTAGACTAATCAAAAAGATAACTCCAGATAAAAACAAAGAAAAGTAGCATCTTAAACTCCCATGTAAAGAATCTGACAGCTAACCACTACAGTAAAAGAATATAGACCGCCATAGCAGCTAAATGTAGTTAAGATGCCTTCTTCTAGCAAACGCAACAAACAATGCCAGCAATCCACAAAATTGTTTCATCAAACTTGGACATACAATTGTTTGTGGATTTGGATTTCTCTAAACAAATCCACCCTAAATCCAGACAATGGATTTCAAATGAGTGGATTTTAAACTCCAAGGAATTCTACATCCATTCATTTCAAATCCCTCAATCCATTGAAGTACATCTAAGAGAGAAACAAATGGCATCAAAATACCATTATTTGTCCCCCTTTAGCATTACTTTTGATAAGATGTTCAATTAGAACTACTCTTTAATATGTCTTGAGTGTTTCGCTCTCCAGTAAAATGTATTCTCAAAGCTTGCACTTATCCTACACTAGTAATTCTTACAGGATCTTTCTGTTCTGCATTTAGTAACCAAGCTATAGGTCCAAGGGGTTAAAGTGGCAGGAGGGCGCAATATCCTATATATTTTTTACTCACTTTTAAACTAAAAAAATTTTACAGAAGGGGGAGATACATTAAAAGATGTGATAGTGCTGCAGTTGGTAAATATATGAATATCAGAAATGAGACAAAGAGCCCATTTGCAAGATCATAAATGCTTTCAACTTGGCACAGAAGATCTAAGATTAAAAAATTAGAAAATCATCAGAGAGAATTTCATTTACAACATAAATAGTGAAGGCATGGGCAGCACCAACAGCTAAAGCAATACAAAACTTTTTTTGAAGAAATTTAAACAGTTGTGTAAAATAAGTAAAACTAAGAATGCCAAGAAAATCAGAGAATTCTTCTTTCACCACACTACCTTATTATTCCCACATTCAACAATATTTCGGAAATGAATATTCCTAAAGCAACTGCAAATTAAATCTGACCTTTCCTTATTGTGAATTTGCTGTGAATTTGATTAATCACAGACAAACTAAATTGTGCATATCTGCTCCAACCATAGGGTAAAGTAGAAGAGTCCGCAACATCCAGATACATAGACAGATGATCAACATTGTTCCCTTTTGGGAACGTAAGAATTCTCCTGACCACGAAAAAGTAGTTTGCATCAGCTTCAACATAATGCTGTCAATCCCAGAACTGATCATATGAAGCAAAATATAAATACCATTTGTATCCTCCAACAAGGAAAACATCAGAATATTGTTTCTTCATGTTCACCTTCGAGAAATTCTCGATTTTCCAAGTAAACCGTGCAGATGGCGGTTCATCTACCACTTGTGCATCCACGGCATTTGTTGTTGCTTCAGAGGGAGCAACTAGATAATAAAGTATAACAACCCAATAAGAAGACGAAGAAGAAAGAACAATGAAAAACCAGCCAAACCTCCCTGAGTCCCGAGCACCAGAACCAGATGCATTCAACAAATGCCTATTGCTAAAAATACCGAAAGATTAACCCAACTCAAAGAATCAGAAGAGGAACTGCTGGGATTTCATTATGATAAGTTGGTGCAGAATCAGAACAACAACTAATGCAGTGCCTAGTCGGAATTAAAATGGAACAACACTTTTAATACGGTAACGTAGTACTGCAATACCTTCCATAGGTTGAGGACCGTCTGGGGCAAAATCAGCATGCGGTACCAGCATCTGCTCGCCTTCTGCCTGCTAAATGAATAAACCAATGCCACATGTCACAAAAAATGGATCTAACAGACCTACTGTTGTACACCTAGCCCCAACCCGAACCCTAAAATTGGACCAATTTGACCACTAAGTACAATACGCCACAACAATCTTCAAACCCCCACAATCCCAATCAATGCAAAACTCGTTATTTCCACCCAAAAAACACGTCCTGAACTGGAAAAGGTAGCTGAATTCAACACAGTGAAAGAAAACTCAAACAACATAAGGCCATTAACTAAGTCAATCACGCAAACACGGGTATCTACGCCCATGAACTGCTATTACCGAACATCAAAAGGGAAAAAAAGAAAAAGAAAAGATAAATTACTTACGTCGATTGGGGGAGGTGTAAGAAGAGTCATGGAACTAAACTGAGGAAGCGCGATCGATTAATCGGGGATTATTATACAGAAATTTCAAGATTTTGTGAGTTTTTGTGTGAAAAATAAAATGGAGAAGAGAAGGGGGCTGAGAGTAAATAATAGTAGTGATCGATCCAGAGATAAAAGACTTTGAGGAAGAAATTTGAGGGGTTCGAACTTCAAGGGTTATTTTGGGATTTCGCTTTACTGTAGTTAATTAATTGATTTTTACTCAAGTAAAAAAAAAATTAATTGATTTTTACTGTGAATATCATGAATTTAATTTTGAATATTTTATATATAATGTTGGTAGTGATGTAGTTAATATTTAATTTGGTGGTGATATTCACTTTTGGATATTTACATCACTAAGATTATCTCCATTACTGACTTTCTCTCGACCCAACTCTCAATTAAAATATTCATTTCTCTTTCTTCCATATACATAATGCAACTTTTACCTTATTTCTATTCTCATTAATGACACTTACATGACCCAAATATTTATTTTATTTTATTTTATTTTTATTCTTATATTAGTCATAATAATTTTAAATGTATTTAGGCTATGTTTATCAATAATCTTCATCAACCCCACTTTTTAATAAAAAAATATTTCTCTCTCTTCTACATATACAATCTATAATTCAATTCAATTTTATAACTATTCCACCTTATCAATAACCCACACCAACTTAAATATAATTTATTCTTTCATTACTTTTTATTATATTTTTTGATGATAAAATGCCAAATGGCATAATCTCATTTGACAATTGAGGTTATCAAAGAAGTCGGTCAGTACCCATTTTTTACAATCGATTATGAGTTTTAGAGTATTTTATTATTATTATTTTTTAAAACCAAATATAATGTCTTACTCAATGACCCGTCGATGAGGTCATTAGTAAATGTAGTCTTACAAATTTTTAATAAATAGAGAAAAAATAAATAATTATTAAAATTCAAAATTTACTTGATCATAAAACGAAAATTACAAGAGTTACATAAAATTAAAAATACATAAAGCAAATTGCAAATATATTATAGATATAGGAAATTTAAGTTACAAGTACAATAGATGCAAATTACATATTCAATTAGCCGTACTGAATTTTTTCCATATGTGCTCAATTAAGTCATTTTGAAAAGCATCGTGAGCTTCTTGATTGTGAAGTTGATCCCTGTTGACCATGTAATTAGATAGATCTACAATTTTGTCAATTGAGTAGTAAACAGATTCATCTTCACCTGAAGGTAACTCCATCAAAAATTATGTGGGATCATAATAATTTTGATATGTATCACGTTCATCTTCTACCATCATATTGTGCATGATGATATACTCATCATAATTTTTCCCATCAAAATCATATCTTTATCCTAAATGAGACATGGACATCGAATAAATGCAAAACGAGCTTGTAGAACTCCAAAGGCTCTTTTAACATCTTTTCTTACAATTTCTTGGTATTGAGCGAACAACTTGTGCTTTCGGAGCATTGGACTTGCAATTGTTTTGACAAATGCAGCCCAAAAAGGATATATGTCATCAGTGAGATAATATGCTCTATCATTTTGACGATCATTGACCACATAACTTATTTTTGGTGCTCTACCTTGTAAGATATCACTAAAAATTGGAGATCGATGAAGTACATTAATATCATTACACGAACTTGGAGTTCCAAACAACACATGCTAGATCCATAAATCATATTATGCAACGACTTCCAAAATGATTGTTGGTTTTTCACTTATTCCTAATATTGACCAGCCCATGCAGTAGAACAATTCTTCAATTACTAATGTATACAATCAATACTTCCAATCATATAAGGGAAACCACGTTGTTCCCCAACATAGAGTAATCTTTGCAAATCTTGTTGATTAGACCTTCTAAGGTATGTGTAACTAAAGCAATAAATGGTATCTTTTACGAAATGAATGACAGCATTTCTCGTAACTGTTAAGCTCATTCGTAAGTATTCATCAGAGGCATCGATTGTGGTTCTATAAGCCGACACCCTTATAGCTTCAGTGCATTTTTGTAGTGGTGAAAGGCCTTGCCTACCCGTGCAATCAGGTCTCTGTTAAAAATATTCGTTATTGGTAGTAAGGCATCCACTATACGAACGAACAATGATTTCTGCATGTGAAATCTACGCTGAAAGAGCTCCGAAGTATACGTCGGATTAGGGATAAAATAGTCGCTCATCAAACGATGCTCGCCAACTTCACATTCCCTATCACAATACCTTTTTCTAGTGGTGGAAGAATGAGTTCCTAAAATAAGAATTGGATTGTTTAGGAGCATATCACTAATAATGCGATCAATTTGACGATTTTGTTGATAACGAATTCTTCCCATTCATCTGAAGATGAAGATGGAGAAGACTTTTCATTGATAGACATTTTGGCTATAGGATGGCTTAGCTACTGGATAAGAGATATGTTATATAGAAAAATATATGTAGTTATAAGATTCAATTTTAAATTATCTAACATATGCATGTGAACACTCCTTTATCTTTTTGACAAATTTGGATGGACATTTGCATGTGGAATGACAGGGAATCTCATTTTTTTTTTTACTTTGGGGAGGGGGAGCTGTGGGGTTTGAACCCTGGACCTCACTGTTCGGAGACAGGAGTTCGCACCGTTTGGTGTCCCCTTTGGGACGACAGGGAATCTCATGTTAATATTTTTGGATGGAAATTTGCATGTGAAATGGCAGGGAATCTCATGTTACTCCCTTCGTCCACAAAAAGATGTCCTAAGGGAGGGTGACATAGGTTTTAAGAAAACTTGTGTTGTTTATTTAGTTAGTGGATAAAGTGGCCCACAAATTAAGTTAGTGAATAGGGGCCCACAAGTTAGTAAGTTGAGAAAGGGACCCACAAATTATTACTAAAAATATATTAGGACATCTTTTTATGAACAGACCAAAATAACCAATTAGGACATCTTTTCGTGGACAATGGGAGTAATAAATTTGGATGGACATTTGCATATAAAATGGCAGGAAAATTGTGATAGACTACCACGTGAAGAGTGTTAGAGACTCTTTATATTGACAAGTTGAAATGAAAATTCACGCAAATTACATAAGGCGAAATTACACATAAAATTCAAATTACACAAGGTAAAATTACATTAATTTATATTCCTTAAGACGAGTTGCATAAATTAACTACGAAACTGAAATAACATAGTACAATATTACACAAACTAAAATTACATAAATTATAATTACATAATTCAAAACTACTTAAATCAAACTTACATAAACTAATTTATTCACTTCGGAAATAAAATTGCAATGAGGTGTCTTTTCATCTCTTCCTCTTCTTGAGATAAATGATCATTCGCCAACAATGCGACCAACATTTTATTTTCCATCCTCAGAGAATTCATTTTAGCAGTCATTAACTCGTTTTCATGATCTGTACTAAGTCTTATTGCACGAATTTCTTCATACATTTCATTAGATTCAGAAGTTGTTGTCTTACCCTGTCCTTTCCTTTTAGCTTTGTCTCTACCTATAGGACGAGTCATAGTAGAACCGCCAATAGTTGGAGTTTTTAGATTGGAGGGGATAAATCATAAAGTAATCATCATCTTCAGAAGTCTTAGATCTTTTTGTACTGTCACCACTTTCTTGATCATCACCCACTTCATTGATCGCTAAGTTCCACTTCGGATGTTTAGTCATAACATCATTGAAAACAACAAAGTCTTGAAATTTGCTGCCACATGCTTTATAAATTGAGTGAGCTTCCATCTCTATATCTTCCTGGCTCATTCCACTCCTTTTTCTAGCATTTGCTTCTTTGCAAGCAGCAATCCACTTATTTGCATTTTCATTAAGTTGTTTAAAACGACCTTTCATTGATTCGATATTCATTGATATAAATAAATAAAAATACATAACTTGATAATTCTAAAAAAATGAAATTCGGTTCTAATTCAAAGTAAAATATCATTACTTTTTGAAGGTAATATTATTGTTTATAAATATAAATTAATTTATGTATTACGGCTTTAAATTATCACAATTTGCTTATTTTAAATGTAATTTTCACATATTATATACCAAAATAAAGTTCATTTCATGAGCTTTTATTCAAGATGTACATTACATATTTTATTTAACAAATAATTATTTGAAAATGAAAAAAAATGCATTTTATCTATAAAATAATATATATATATATATATATATATATATTTAAGTAATATAATCAACAACAAATTAATTCGGCAGTTCTAACTTTTTTCCTTACTTATCGGCAGCTTTTCTATTTTTTAGTGAAGTGATTGAATTTGAATTTTATTTTTTTTAACTACTCATTTGTAGGAATTGGTCGGCAGTTTTATAGTTAACGATTTTAACATAATTAATTTTCTCAATTCCAAAATTACCCTTCAAATTAAATTTATTGACATTTACTTTGCTTTATATATATATAAAGATATATATGAAACACCAGTTTTCTTTCCCGGCAAATTTTATCTCTCCTTATGCTACATATCTTTTTTCTCATTTTCTCTCTCTTACTTCTATCACACAATCACACGTTTGTTGTCGCTCCATTCTTAAATAAAATTTCTCTCTCTTCTATTATCTTTTTCATACTTTTATGATTTTGTAAAAACCTTCGAATTTGATTTATGCAAATATATTCGATATGTATCTTAAATGAAAGATCATGGCAAGATCTTTAATTTGGTGTGTTGGGAAATAGAAGAAATATCCTAACTAGGCTGTCTATTCGGGACGGGTCGGATACCCTACCCGAATTTTGCGGGTACCCGACCCCGATTTTTCTAGCAATCAAGTACCCGATCCCGACCCGCTGTCTACAGTCGGGTACCCTAATACCCGACGCGGGTATTAGGGTACCCGCATATACCCGAAAATCTGGGATCAACTATGAGCATCCTGGGAATCAGATCTCTTGCGCAAGCAGATAAATGGCTGGCA
This sequence comes from Salvia miltiorrhiza, assembly GCF_028751815.1. Lineage (NCBI taxonomy): Eukaryota > Viridiplantae > Streptophyta > Magnoliopsida > Lamiales > Lamiaceae > Salvia > Salvia miltiorrhiza. Next base: position 27,683,506 of record NC_080394.1, on the reverse strand, counting down.
AGAGTGTGTGTACCTTCCATTAGCAATTTAGCATTAAGTGCATCACGATATGTGAAAGTCTTCCTTCCATTTACAACTATTTGCTAATGCTCTCCATATGATTCAATCTAGGTTCTGTGGAATACCTATGAATTAATTATTGAATTGACCAACTAATAATTTTGTAGAACATTATAAAGATTCAGAAAGAATTGCCACAGAGAAGTGCATAAACAATTACACCACAGCTCCATACGTCCACCTCAGGCCCCGCATATAATTTACTTGAAACACATATCAGACTCTTTGAATTGCTCATTTCTTAAACACTCAAAATCTCGGGGCTCAGGGGCTGGGCGACTGCAACTGATCAGCTGGTCCAGTGGCGCTGGGTGGGGTGACGGGACTCGACGGCGACAGATAGGGAACTAAGGCATATGGATTGAATTTGAGAATTAACACTTGGATTTTGGGGGAAGTCGGTTGAACCGAAATTGGGGAATGGGAATCCACTTTAGAATGATAATTTGCATAATTTAATAAATATATATGTATATAATATTAAATAAATAAATTACTAAAAAATCGGGTATTCGGGTATACCCGCATACCCGACGGGTATACCCGGTACCCGACATTTTCACCAACTTAATACTCGACCCCGTCCCGAACTCCCGATTTTATCGGGTAACGGGTACCCGATACCCGCTCGGGTGGCGGGTCGGGTCGGGTATACCCGCTTCCCGAATTGACACCCCTAATCCTAACCTTGTTTTGATTATCCCAAAATCCTTAGATTTTTTTCTAGACTAGACTCTTTTCGAACTCAAGTGTTTCATATATATATATATATATATATATATATATATATGAAACACCGGTTTTCTTTCCCGACTAAAAAAATGTGAACTGAAGCTTTGAAGACTGACCAACTGATGTTCACCTGAAGTTATTGCTACAATAAATGAAGGACTAGTACTGGAATGTACAAGCAATCTTTAGTCGAAACATTCTCTGAAGACTTGTTTAAGGATCAGAAGAATACAGCGGACTAAAGCTACAAAAAGACGGACTGAAGATGCATTCAAGTACACATAACTTAGACGAATAAAGACAAAGGATATCTTCTGGTACACGCAGCATTAAATGCAAAGGACAATGCATTACATGCTGAAATAGAAAATTTATTAAAGGGCAAAGGTGCAGATTGGTCCCTAAAGTCGACCCCCTAGAGCATTTACCCCCCCCCCATACTCGGTCAAGGTGTGTTGACCTCCCTGAACTCCCAAGAAAAAGGTGCAACTAAACCCACGAACCAAACGGCCGATAAACACCATTTCTTCCAGCTTTTCTGGCATAACTGGAGCAGATCTGCAGCGGCGGCGGCGTTCGAATTTTTTGGCGTGGTAATTAATCAAACACCTTTCCCCAAACTTGATCCCTGCTCTAATAGCTTCCCCCCCATTCGTCTCTGTGGTTTCCATGTCCTCGCCCTTGATTTCATTGGAAATATCGACCCTGATTCTCTCACTAATGAGTGTTACTGCCTTGCCGTTGCTATTGTGGCACACTGCCCTTCCCCGAATCATGCATTGCAGCTCTTGAAGGAGTTGATCTCTTCTCGTCCCTTGATGTGTCGAGAGATTTTTTATGGCTTAGTGGGTGCCCGCGAGAGGCTGAGCATTTCGAGCATGATTGTATTCGAATGCCGCCGCTGCTGTAGATCTGCTCTGATTACGTCGTGCATTTGGTTGGGGTGGGGCGCTCGTCGGAGGAGAAGCGGCGCTGGCAAGATTTCCCATTTCGACAGATGAATGTCGCCGGAAAATTGATGGAATCCAACAGGAGAAGATGACCATAAAATTAGAAAAAAAATGTTTAACGGTGTTAAACTGCCGTTAAACACGAGGGGTAAAATGCACCTTTTTATCGGGAGTTCAGGGAGGTCAACGCGCCTTGACCGAATATGGGGGGGTAAACGCTCTAGGGGGTCGAGTTCAGAGACCAATCTGCACATTCGCCCTTTATTGAAAAGAAAAAAGAGAAAAGAAAAACGAGCATTAAATACTGGGATATGGCAAATCGTCCTTCACCGAGCAGAGTTACTTCATCTATGTTACTTTACACTGTAACACCATCTCCCATGCCTGAAGACCATACCCATTTCAGTGAAAAGGGAGATAGATGACGAAGACCCTGAGCACAGATCAAATCAAGTCTTAACGGCAGTATTTGAAGAATGATCTCCTCCAACAGATCAATTCTACATCCCCAGCCTATAAATAGAGCTCAAGGAACAACCTTCAACCTCACTGATTCAAAGACTTACGTTGAAGCTCTGCTAAAATATCGAATCAGCCACTTACTTAGCAATCAAACTTGAATCGAATAAGAGAGTAAACACAGTTGTAAAAATTAGCTCACCTGATTTATAAACCCTATATTAGATGTGTCTAGGCAATCATATTCATACATCCTTAGCCTAGTCCTTTGATTACTCAATAACCTGTTCACAATAATCATAGTTGGAAGATTTTCAAATCACTTTTCAACCAAGTGAAAAGAGCGTTTGAGTGTTAGAGTTCTAGACAGTTGTCTGAACTTGAAGAGTTCTCAGCCCCCGCAAGCTAGACGAATGAAGTCTTAGCAAATCTGCAAGATTGAGAAAAGAGAAGATAAATCCAACCCAATGTGTTGGTACTGAAACAATTGTTTCAATTGATAGGTTTGATGTGCACCCGTAAGCACAAGCGTAATTGATTGTCAGTGTGATCTACTGACCGTGGACGTAGGAAAAGATTTTCCGAACCACGTTAAATTATCTGTGTCATTTACTTCTTTCAGTATTTCATATTCTATTTGTGCGCAAAGTTTCTATATTGAAACTGTTAACTTGAAAAGAGAAACCTTAAAATTGACAATCTGATTCACTAAAGGCTATTTACTTTAAATCGTTTCCGCTCACCAAGTGTTATCAGTCTAACTGACAAACCTTTGGGTAGTCAGTAAGATTTATAGCACTCACCCTGTTTTTCAACTGATTAGACTGGAGCCTTAACTGAACTATCAGTTTGTCGACTTGTTCTTCATACTGAAGTTTTCACTGAAACATTATCAGTATCAGTCTACACCTTCTTTCAACTGATATTGCTTCACACTGATCATATCACACTACTGACTTTAGTCAACAAAAGAAGTTTTATTTCAAAAATAGCCTACTAGTGTATCCCCCTCATACACTAGTTCATTGATCCTCCGGGACCCAACATGGTGTAAAAATCATTAAATATGAATTTGAAACAAATAAGTTATTAAAATTTAAAATTTTTGCAATGCACAAAAATATTTTTATATTTCATATTTATATAAAATTATATCAACTCAATTATCATATTTATAAAATATAATAAAAAATTAATTTTAACTAAATATATTTAAGTTGAATATTGAAAAAATAAAAAATAATAAGAAAGATTCACAATAATAAAAATTGATATTATAAAAAGGTAAAAAAGATATAAGTTTAAACAATGAAAATGACAATAAAAAATTAAATAGAAAATAAATGAAAAATAGATTTATTCAAAATGAGAGAGAATATATGTTTTAAAATTTTGATCTTTAAATAAATGTAACTTTTGCAATTTAAATAAAATATTTACATAAAATATATCAAATTAAAGCTCTTATTGTGATCTTTAATTTGACACACATATTAAATATTTTATAATTAGTCGAATTTCATCATTTTAAAATGAAATAAAACAAAAAAAAAGAAAAAAAAGAAAAAAATATAATTTACAAATAAACCTTCAATTTAAAAGAAATTCGTTCAATATAAAAGTCAAACATTTGGAGCATATTATAAAAATATTTACCCACTAAAACACGGATATATAGTGGACATATTCAGTTTAATAAAGGGGTAATGACACCAAATCCCATTAACTTTGGCCCGATTTTAAGATTTTCCACGAACTTCAATTTTTACCTTCAATTCCCTGAATTTAAACGCTTGTTCAAATTTTCCACACTTTTCATCTCCGGTGAGTACCGAATTGACATGGCACCTATGTGGTAATATCAGACTTATATGGCACCTACTTGGACTCAAATTTGACACTTGCAAAATAATAAACAAAAAAAAATAAAAAATTCCATCACCACCACCACCTATACCTATGCTCCACCGCCCACTTCACCACCTACCTCAGCTCCACCGCCGTCAACATCACCTCCATCAACGCCGTCGTCGTCGCCGCTGTCAACCACTTCACCACTGGTGCAGTTCGCACCAAAAAGGAGCACCATTGGAGAAGAGGTGGTGAACTCTGTGTAAATTTCGGAGATGGAGAAAAACCCTGGAGCTTCAGCCGCCCCAGCTCCGACGGGGTATCGCCTCACCTACTGTCAGTGGCAACTTCATCAACCACCTCAAAAGCTCAAGTTCCAATAAATTCATCCCTTGGAATAGGCATTTTTAAAAAGGGTTAATTTTTCGATTTTCAGATCAGAGTGATGTGCTGAATGGGGCCTTCGATTGGGGCCATCGAGTTCCAGAAACCTCATTTCTGCCTGCCATTAGGGCGTGAAGGGGCAGTTGGTTGTGGTCTCCGCAAACCGCCGCTGCTACTGTGCTTAACTTTCGGCGAGCTCGACTAAATCAAGAAGGGCGGCGAAGTCTGTGTTGCTCATCATTTGCTCCGATTCGCGGTAAGCGGCAGCAACAACTGTGCCTCGTCTTTACGCAACAACAACAGTTCAGTCACGTGTGCGGCGGTGACTGGCGGAAGGAAGGGTGTTAGTCGCGGCGGCGACCGTGTAGGAAGTCAGGGATTGAGAGAGAAAGTGGAGAGAGAGATAAAACACAGGACTAAACGACGTCGTTTTATCTCAACAAAACGACGTCGTTTTATTCATCGTCCGGGAATTCCACGTCATATTTCCGACAACTTAAAAAGTACCATGTCAGCTTGTAATTTGAGAATTTTTGAAAAGTGTGGGAAAATTGAACAAGTGTTTAAATTCAGGGAATTGAAGGTAAAAATTGAAGTTCATGGAAAAGCTTGAAATCGGGCCAAAGTTCATGGGTTTTGGTGTAATTAACCCTTTAATAAATTACTAGACAAAAAATAATATGAACTAATTCAGTTTATATTTTTATTATACTTTAACTTTATATGAAAATACTCTATAAAATATGACAAACTTCGTAAATATTGCGAAACGTACACAGTTTACCATATATTTTACTATAAGGACCTGTTTGTTTGGCATGGATTCTGTCCTAAGAAAGTAATCTGATTCCAAAATATTAAATTCCTTTGTTTGATTAAGTTTTTGTCAGACAAGGAAAGTAATAAGAATCATGAAAACAAGGAAAGTAGTGCAACTTTCCAGGATTCTTAGAGCATCCACGATGGGGGTGACCTGATAGAGGGGGGATCACATTGGGTCAAAGAGGCTGCAATGGGGTGACTTGATAGCTGACTTGATCTTTTTAGTTTTGATTTTTGTATTTTTCATTTAATTTTAATTGCACACATTTAAATAACACAATTTACTTCAAATTAAACTTCATTAATTTTTAAAATCCTAAAAATTACATTAAAAAAAACCTAAAGACACAATTTCAAATTACTTAATTAAAACCTAAGAACATAATTAAAATCTATCTAGTTTCCGCCGCCCCTTCGTCGAGTTAGGATCTCCGCCACCCGTTGCTTGTGCCATTCTAGCTGCTCCGGAGTCATGTCGGAAGTCTTCATGAATAAGATCTAATCGTCGTGGATCTCCTTCTTCAGATCGTTCTTCTTGGCGTACTCGCCGATCATTTTTTCCAACTTGTCGTCCGATCTATCCAACCTCTCTGTGTATTGCGGTGGAGGCTCCGAGCTTTGCGACGCCTTTCCCTCGCCGCTCTCGCCGCCGCCTTCGCCGCTTTGTTTCCAATTGGCCGAGAAGATGTGATCTCCTCGCCCGACGCCGAGGTGGTGAAGTCGCCCGTCTCCGACATCTTCGTCCTCTTGGAGGAATGGACGTCGCCCTCAAGGTACATGGACTTGAACCTTCGGTTGATTCGGAGCGTCCTCCATGCATTCCAGTAGTTGAAGGGGCCAGAAGTGGGGCTCCTACCTTGGAAGATGACTTGGGCCTTCTATTGGAGCATGTCGTCGGAATGGCAGGAAGGCCACTTCGCGCAAACCTTCACCCAAACATTCTCCCACAACTTCACCTCCGCAGTCACTCGGGCAAAGTGTCCCTTTATTTGGCGGGGTTTGAAGGCGACGCCGAGGATGGAGTTCACCCGCTCTAGAATTCGGCCCCAATAGGCCTCTCCATTTTGATCGACACCCCAGACGACATCGTTGGTCTCCTTTGCCCAAACACGGACAATAAGGTCCGTCTCCTAGAGGGTGTAGGAGTGCCGAACAGCTCTTCCTTTCTCCGGCATAGAAGCCAATGCCTTATCTTTGAAGGCCATAGCCTTCCGCCGTCCTCCTTTCTTGGGCTTCGACGCACTGTGGGCGGGCGGTGGCTCCTCTTCGCTGCTTGGACGAGGTTCCTCCTCCAAGTTGATGCCCACCAAATCGTGATGATAATTGTCTCCGCTAGAGAGGTCGGGAACCCAATTTGAGTCGTACCAATTGAGATTGTGTGGATCCATATTATTTTTGAGAAAATTTGATAGAGTAGATAGAAGAAAATTGGAGAAGATAGGAGAAGATGTGTGAAGAAGAAGAAGATAGGAGTATTTAAAGAAGAGAGAAAGAAAAAAAAATAAAAAAAAAGGAAAATGAAGGAACGTTCAAATGACCGATTTTCAAAAAAAAAAATATTTTTTTTACAAACAGTCAAATGATCGATTTTCAAATTTTCATTTTTTTAAAAAAAATAGACGCGTGCTCAGCACGCGCCTTCTCCAACGGGCATCAGGTCAGCCCAGATAGATCGGGGCACCCTCGAGGCAGGTGACGCTGCAGTGGGTGATCCGATAGCTGGGTGACTCGAGTCCCCCTCTATCGGATCCCGACTGTGGATGCTCTTATTCCTGACTTTTCTTAGGTATTCTTTTTCCTCATTGTCAGGATTCTTACTTACATATATATTCAATATTATTTGTATTATTTTATAAAATACAAATTACTTATTATTATTATTATTGATTAATTCGTTCATGAATTATTTTAAGAAAATCATAATTTAATTCTTAGATATTATAATTATTATTATTAGGGTTAATTCTCTCTAAATCCTTAAACTATAGTTATTTTCCGTTTTTTCCCTCAATCTTTGAACTTCCCACAGAAAATCATCAACTTTCAATTTTTCCTAATTATCCCATGTCGGGTTTTCCGGCCAAATCTGGTGTCGAAATTTTCCTATGTGGCGTTATTCTTGCCAAATCACCGTATACGTGGCATATCACCCCCCACCCCCACCCTCACACGTCACTCTCTCTCTCTCTCTCTCTCTCTCTCTCTCTCTCTTTCCCCTCTGCCCCCCGTCTGGCTCTCCCCCTCCCTCAACTCTCCGGCGGAGCAGCTGAAGACCAGCCGCTGCCCAGACCTCACAGAACTCCCTCTCCTCCGACTCCGACGAGGAGCCGCCATCGACCACCGCTGTCCCTCCTTGGCAACGGCGAAGAGCACCGCCACCGCCTCCCTCCGTCTCTCAATCAAACTCCCGGCGACAGCAACCATGGCCGCCGCCGTCCCCCAGACCAGCCCTCAACAAAACTCAGCCCATCTCTCTCTCGGAAACTTTCGGTGAGCAGCCTTGATAGCCGCCACCAAACTCTCTAGACCTCAAAATTGACTCCCTCCTGTCGAATCAGTCTGGCGAGCAGCCATGGACCTCCATCGGCTCTAGGCGACGCGAAGAGGTGACGAAACCCTAGCTGTCTGAAAACGTGGGTCAGAGAGAGTTAGAGAGGGAGAGCCAGACGGCGGTGGAGGAAGAGAGTTAGAGAGGGAGAGCCAGACGGCAGCCTGGACGATTGTGGCGGCGGTGGAGGAAGAGAGTTAGAGAGGGAGAGCCAGACGGCGGGTAGAGCAGGAAGGGGGATGGGAGGGAGAGAGAGTGACGTGTGAGGGGGAGGGTGAGGGTGGGGGTGGGGGTGATATGCCACGTATACAGTGATTTGGCAAGAATAACGTCACATAGGAAAATTCCGACACCGGATTTGGCCGGAAAACCCGACATGGGATAATTAGGAAAAATTGAAAGTTGATGATTTTCTGTGGGAAGTTCAAAGATTGAGGGAAAAACCGGAAAATGACTATAGTTTAAGGATTTAGAGAGAATTAACCCTTATTATTATTATTATTATTTAATTGATTAATTAGTTCATAATTTATTTTAAGTAAATTATAATTTAATTCTTAGAACTATGAATCATACTTTATTATGAAAATCTTAATTTAAGTTTTTTAAAACTATAAATCATACTTTATGTTGTACATTATTATTATTATTATTATTATTATTATTATTATTATTATTATTATTATTATTATTATGCAAGAAAAAAATTGAATTTAATTTTAGAATTATAAATTACATAATTAGCCTTAATAATGTACTTTGTTGTTACTATAAAATTAATTAGAGAAATTTATTATGAAGATTAAATTACAATTTAATTCTTATATACATTGATTAATTATATTTATTTAATGAATCTAGGGATGGCAACGGGCCGGATCTGGACCGGGTCTGGCCAATACCAGATCCAGATCCGTTTGCATATACCAGATCCAGATCCGGATCCAGATCCGCGGATCTGAAAATTTTGGATCCAGATCCAGATCCGTCAGATCCGCGGGTCCACGGGTCCAGATCCATGGATCTAGTGTTTTCAAATTAAATTCACAAAATCAACAACAATTAATATCCACAAATATATAGCAAACACATTACAAGGAGGAAGTTCTTATTTAATCCTCCCCCAATTGTGGCGAAGAAAACAAACACTAGATGTATATGGATAAACACAATTTATTCAACTGGTTTTCTCATTTTCATATTGAGATATTTCTTAAATTGATATTAATACTTATCATTAATTGATGTATAAAAATGTAAATAATACAAATTTAAATTTCTTCAGTATACACAAATTCATTCACGAGTTGGTTTTTCTTTCTGAGGAATTCATTCACCAATTAAAGGATTTAATAACTAAATAAACTCGAATAAATTTTTAGCAATGAAAATTCGAATAGCTCGACTCATTTATATTCCTACAATTGGAGGATCATGTTTACAGGATAATGCTGTTAATAGTAAAATCTGAATCAAGATTTCAAATCCATCAAAATAACTCAGAACAATGAGAAGATTTTACACATGAATGATCACTTCAATATTTCGATCTAAACGCAACCTGAAGAGATTCGTTGGACACAAACTAATTTTACGGACATCGATATTTGAGTTTTGAGATATTACAAGAACAAAAACAAACACAAATAGAAGTAATTTCAAAATTATGTCGTGTAATGAAACTTGAAATCACCCCATATTTACATAAGGGAGATACATTAAGGAGAGAGATGAGTTCAACCTGGCCAGATCTGGTATGGCTGAACGACGGCGGCGGTGGAGTGCGGCGAGCCGGACTGGAGTGACAGACATGGGCGGAGCTAGGGGTGGGGCAGGGGGGTCACTGACAGAGGCGGCGACGGCGGTGGAGTACGGCGAGCCGGACTGAAGTGACAGAGGCGGCGACGGCGGTGGAGTGCTGCACTGCCGCTGCTGCTGGCGGGCGAGCGAGCCGGACTGAACTGGAACTGGAGGCTGCACTGCCGCTGCTGCTGGCGGGCGAGCGAGCGCGGCGTGACGGCGGGCGATGGAGGGAGAGAAGCAGGGAGCGAGGCAGGGACGGCGAGCGAAGCAGGGAGGGCGAGCGAAGCAGAGATCGAGCGGCGAGCGTGACTCCAGCGGCGGGCGGGTGAATCGGAGAAGACGACCGGCGATGGAGGTGAGGCACGCCGAGTCGCCGACTAAGGGAGATGGGAGATGGGAGTGAGTCACTAGGGATGGCAGAGATGGAGGTGGTGCGGCGGGGGAGTGGAGTGAGAAGACCGAGAGGGAGAGGAGATGAATTAGGTTTTCAAAAGTTAATTCTATTTTTTTTTATTTTTTAATATATCTAATATTATTAATAAAATAAATATAAAAAATAAATAATATATTTTTAATTAAATCGGATCCACGGGTCGGATCTGGGTCGGATCCGGATCTCAAATGTCAAGATCCAGATCCAGATCCATTTTAGAAAATGAGATCCAGATCCGGATCCAGATCCGTGGATCCAGAAAATTGAGATCCAGATCCGTCAAATCGGATCTGGATCCATGGATCTGGACCGGGTCCAGGATCCACTGCCATCCCTAAATGAATCAAATCCATAATCTTAACAATTAGTTTTAGTATTTCCAAACACTGGATAATGAATCTATTGGAATTTATTTTCCAAGGAATCATGTTCATGAGAATAGCAATCCTAATTCACATTACTTTCCTGACAAACAAACATGCCCTAAATGTTTTATCTATAAGGAAATATTTATATTTATAATTTCTTTTATAAATATTATAATTATATATGTATAATACATTAATACTGTAATGAATATGAAAAACTGAAATTTTTGCTCCCTCAAATATTCGTATCGTATTCATCAATCAATATAATACATCTACTGTAGAGTTTCACAATCGAAATGTTGAAAAATGATTCTTCATGCTCATTCTAACTAAGAGTTCTCATTTGAATTTCGTCACATATCTAAATCCCCCCCCCCACAGACACACACACACACACACACATATATATATATATATATATATATATATATATATATATATATATGGAGAGGTTCAAAAAATAACCACTAAATAAAATAAGAACGGATAACCATTTTCAGCCATTCGATCATCAAGATCTACGGTGAATGCATCATCTTGTTGGATGAATGCAGATCCTTGATTCGAATCCTGAATGGAACAATTTTTATTTTTATTTTTTTTAATGCATTAATTTTAACAGCGAATGCATTAATTTTTATAGTGGATGCATTAGATTTGATGGTTCTCACATTCTCACAAATAATGTAGTTCTCTCTAGAACCACACCCTATATATATATATATATATATATATATATAAGTGAGATCATGTAGTATCCAATGCTTATAATAGATCCGTAGGTCCAAATCTTGACCACACATTTATGACATGTGGCGCATCAAGATGGTGACACGTGGCAAGACATTTCAAGGCAAAATCTGGAGAGGGGTAAAATTGGAATGTAATTTTCGGATTTAATAATTAAAAAAATATATATTTTTTTTAGATTTTCTTAAAATAGATATATTTTAAGTGCATATAGTTTCACACAAAGATGCATAAAGTTTTCACATGAAATGCATAACTTTGAACAGAAAAATGCATTTGATTTTTACAGTTTTGGTATTTTCACCACCCCACCCCACACCACCCCCAACCCACCCCACACCACCCCCTAACCCTCCCCATTACCACCCCCCCAAAATAGTCATGTTTCACATGCATATAAAATCAAACAAAAGTGCATAAAGATTTTACATAAAAATGCATTAAATTATACAAAGAATGCATTTCATTTTAATAAATCTGGTATTTTCGCCACCCCACCCCCACCCCCCACCCAATTTTTTTTTTAAATTGATTTTCTGACCACTGACCCCCCCACCCACCCCCCCTAATTTTTTTTTTCAAAACTAATTTTCTGATTGTTGAGTCGCTGACCCACCCACCCCCCCGCACCCCCACCCACCCACCCCCCACCAATTTTTTTTTTTATTTTTTTATTTCTCAAAAACTGATTTTCTGACCGCTGACCCCCCACCCACCCTCCAGCCCAAAAAAATTATATTTTTTCAAAAAATGTAATGCATTTTTGTGCGAAAGTATATGCATTTCTGTGCGAAAGTATATGCATGTAAAACATGTAATTTTTTTATGCACGTAAAAATCAATTTTTCAAAAAATTTTTTTGGGGGGTGGGTGGGTGGGTGGGGGGGGTCAGTGGTCAGAAAATCAGTTTTTGAGAATAAAAAAAATGGTGGGGGGTGGGGGGTAGGGGTGGGTCAGTGGTCAGAAAATCAATTTAAAAAAAAAATTGGGGGAGGGGGGCGCGTGGGGGGTGGGGGGTGGGTGGGGGTGGGGTTCAGGGGTGGGGTGGGGTTCAGGGGTGTGGGGAGTGGGGTGAAATCTTATGCATTTTTATATGAAACTTTATGCATTTTTATATGAAAGTTCATGCATTCTCGTATGAAACTTTATGCATCTAAAATATACCTATTTTGAGAAAATCTATTTTTTTTTTAATTTCAAAAATTAGATTCCAATTTTACCCCTCTCCAGATTTTGCCTTGAAATGCTTGGAAACTCCTTGCCACGTGTCACCATCTTGATGCGTCACATGTCATAAATGTGTGGTCTAGATTTGGATCTACGGATATATTATAAGCTTGGATACTACCGGAACCCAACCATATATATATATATATATATATATATATATATATATGGAGAGGTTCAAGAAATAACCATAAATAAAAAAAGAACGGAGAACCATTTTCGGCCATTCGATTATCAAGATCTACGGTGGATGTATCATCTTGTTGGATGAATGCAGATACTGAGTTCGAATCCTGAAATGAGCAATTTTTTTTTATTTTTTTGAGTGCATTAATTTTAACAGCGAATGCATTAATTTTTACAGTGAATGCATTAGATTTGATGGTTCTCACGTTCTCACAAATAATGTAGTTCTCTCTAGAACCACACCCTATATATATATATATATATATAGGGGAGGGCTAGAATAAAAATACTCTTAAGTGTATAAAATATAAATGATTTTCAGCCCTTAGATCATCAAGATCTACGGTTGATTCGTAATCATGTTGGATGAATTCGTGGTCCTGAGTTCGAATCCCAAAGGTAACAAAAATTTATTTTTCGCAATTCGCAACTCTTTTGGATAAATTCATACGTGTTCTACATAAAATTCGTACTTTAAGAAACGTTTATATTTTATACACTTAAGAGTGTTTTTATTCTAGCCCACCCCTACTATATATATATATATATATATATATATATATATAGAGAGAGAGAGAGAGAGAGAGAGAGAGAGAGAGAGAGAAAATGGTTCAACATAGAAGCTAAATATTGTGGAGAATAAATAATTCGTAAAATAAAAACGAACAGATCTATAATTTTAATGAACAGATCAATGTACCACATGAACAACAATTTGCCAAGGGTTCGAATCCTGCTGGTGGCGAGTTTTTCTTTATTTTTACTAAATACGACTGTTCATTACTTATGTTGATCTGTTCATAAAATAAATAGATTTGTTCATAATGAATAAAAAGATAATTCCCTATTGATTCGTAACCCTATATATATATATATATATATATATATATATATATATATATAGGGTGTGGTTCTAAAGAGAACTACATTATTTGTGAGAACGGGAGAACCATCAAATCTAATGCATTCACTATAAAAATTAATGCATTCGATGTTAAAATTAATGCACTAAAAAAATTAAAAAAAATTGCTCCCTTCAGGATTCGAACCTAGGATCTGCATTCATCCAACAAGATGATACATCCACCGTAGATCTTGATGATCGAATGACTGAAAATGGTTCTCCGTTCTTTTTTTATTTATGGTTCTTTCTTGAACATCTCCCTATATATATATATATATATATATATATATATATATAGGATAGAGTTCTATGGAGACCATAAAAAATTCGAAGAACGAAGACCAAATCTTGTACGTCGATCTTGGTATATCCAACGGTGATGATTCATCTGGTGAAGATTTGATATTTTCGTTAATTGTCATAGATATAGGCAATCAAATCTTTTATTTATAGAATATTAATTTGATGAAGAGTCTGTTACGTGAATAATGCATCCACAGAACCTAGTGTTCGTAGAAAATACTAATGAACATACTAATGTTCGTTGATATGTTCGTAAAAAATCAAATGAACATACTAATTTTCGCTGATATGTTCGTAAAAAATAAATGAACATACTAATGTTCGTCGATATTTTCGTAAAAAAATAAATGAACATAATAATGTTCGTCGATATTTTCGTAGGAAAACAAATGAACATAATAATGTTCACATATTATGTTTATTGACGGATCAGGTCCCAAAGCAGGAAGTTTTGAATTTTTCGGGATTTATTCAACGTGATCCCAAATTTCAGTGGATTTAATCAACCAATATTTAATTACATGAAAAATCAAATCAAGAAATTATAAGAACCGTTAGATTAAGCAAGATCAACGCACATGATTTGGTCTTTGTTCTCTATGTAGGGGAGTAGTCTCCATAGAAGCTTACCATATATATATATATGTATGTATAATTGTTATCGTTGTATTGGGAAAATACTAATTTTCTAAGTAAAACTACTGATTAATGATCTAATACTAATTTTCTAAGTAAAACTACTGATTAATGATCTTATCATATTAATTTTGTCTCAAAATTCAATGATCTCAATCCAATTGGAAAAAAAAAATGATATTATCCAATACTATAAACGACCAGAAAAAGTTGACATAATTCCATCTCAAGTGTCGCGCGGCCCATTTTAGCAACCACGATAACCATTATTTTTCGAGTATTCAAACAATAAACATACATAAGGTAAGAATTAATATTGAAGATAAGATTATCCAAGTTTGAATTTCTCATCATTTCTAACCAGGGGTGGTAATAACTAATAACAAAGTCTAATTTTCGGTTACTCGTAATCGAAATTCTTTAAATTTACTAATCGTAACCAAACTAAATAACAATTCGATTAATCAATTAACTGATATTAATCGAATTTCATAATTTAATTTAATTTAAAATTTATGACGATTAAGTTGAACAACACCAGCACTTCCCTTGCCTATGACTTTGATGGTGATCTCCGTCGAGAATTGAAGATCAAGCTCCTTAATCTGTGATGGCTAGCCCCACTTTAACGAGATATAAAGTTTGACACCGCACACGCATAGAAATAGGATAAGTAATTTAATTTGTTTTAAAATAAAATGTATTTTTATGTATTTTAATATTATCTATTAATCGATTTTAATCGAATTTCAATCGAGTCTATTACCGATAATCGAATTGAATTTATAAATTATGATTATTGATTAATCAAAATTCTAGCTTGATTATAATTACTCCCCTTGTCTCATTTTTTTTGAAGTCATAAATTTAATAAAGAAAGTAAAGGACCAAGGTTGACATTACGGCAAAAACCCACTGGCAAAAAACTGTCAAAAATGCGAATTTTTATAGCAATAAAAACGCGTTTTTTCCGAGAGGTTGTCTGACTAAATGCATCAATCTGCCACAGCATATAAATAAACGGACAAATACTCGCATGTTAATTCTTTTTTTTGCTCGTCTCGCATGTTAATTCTTGTTCGCATTATTGTTTGTCTCGAGTTTTTTCAGTAATTTAATCCAAGCATCACTTCGCATAATCTAGAGCTAGTGGAGGACTGGATGAAACCTGAGATTCATCAAGATCTCAACTTTTTCCGCAGTTTGACCCTTGATTTTGCAGCGAGTTCTTGTTGAAGAAAGTTGGGATGGATGGTCACTTTGTAAAAACTTTCTTGATGGGCCTTTCCCTTTAGCAGCCTTTCGGCAGTTGGGATTCTTGCTTTTGACTTTTCCGAGGTTTGATGCTCGTTTTCATTTCTGGGCTTCTCCTTTTATTGCTGGATTATGCTTGAAAAGTTAAGTGTGTGTGCTGCCGTCTACTGAGATGATTCGAGATCTGTGACCGTTGAATTGGTCTTTTTTTTGCTTTGACATTTTTCTTGTTGTCGTTGCTGGTTTAATTTTGATTACAGTGCTTGGCAATTTGGAGTGGAAATGGGAGTTTATTTTATTTTTATTATTATTTGTTTATCTTGCTTATGTTAATTTTGATCTTCAGGTAGATCTTGAATCTTGAATATCACTTTGGTAGATAGCATTTAACGTGGTGTAGGAGATTGTAACGGTAGAAAATTGAACTGAGTAAAATTGGAGTTAGGGTTTTGTTATTGGAGAGATGGGGAACACTTGTGTTGGACCGGGAATAACGAAAAACAACTTCATTCAATCTGTCTCCGCTGCCATGTGGCGGACCCCAGTCCCGGAGAGTACTAATGGCTCCTCTGTCAATGGGGGGAGTGTCAAGAACGAGGCTCAGGTGGAGCCGGAGTCGCCCATGCCAGTGCAAAACACGCCACCGGAGCAGGTGACAATGCCGAAGCCTGAGGTGAAGCAGGAGGAGAAGGTGAATGTTAAGAAACCGATGAAGAGGAATACTAGTGCAGGGCTTAGGACCGACTCCGTTTTGCAGAGGAAGACTGGAAATTTGAAGGAGTTTTTCACTATGGGGAAGAAATTAGGGCAGGGGCAGTTTGGGACAACGTTCCTGTGCGTGGAGAAGTCCACGGGGACTCAGTATGCATGCAAGTCGATAGCAAAGAGGAAGCTGCTGACGGATGAAGATGTGGAGGATGTTAGGAGGGAGATTCAGATAATGCACCATCTGGCCGGGCACCCGAATGTTATTTCCATTAAGGGGGCGTACGAGGATGCTGTTGCGGTCCATGTTGTCATGGAGCTGTGTGCCGGGGGTGAGCTTTTTGATAGGATCATACAGCGTGGGCATTATTCTGAGAGGAAAGCAGCTGAGCTCACGAGGACAATTGTTGGTGTGGTGGAAGCTTGCCATTCCTTGGGGGTGATGCATCGTGACCTTAAGCCGGAGAATTTCCTTCTGGTCGATCAGAAGGAGGATTCGCTTCTTAAAACAATTGATTTTGGGTTGTCAATGTTTTTCAAGCCAGGTATGTAGTTAAGTAATTTATGCAGTTTAAATTTAGATAGTTCTTGATTCATGCTCTTCCAAAGCAAATCCATATTAAGTGTGTGTGTGTGTTAATTTTTGAAGATAGAAAGTTATGTAATTGCTCCTTGCTTTATGCGACAAGTAAAACCTGTCTCTGTGGAAAATATCTATACACGAACATCTTGAATTGTACTTAATTCTATTTTGTTGCATATATATTTATTTCAAACAAATCCATTTCTTTTTCTAATTTAGGACTCTTGTGATTGTTAATCTAAAGTGAACCAAGTCTACGACTTTGAATTTAGGTCCTCTTCAATTTTACCAAGGGTTATGATCATTTTCCACAATAAAATGGATAATTATGGCTTAAATAACATTAGTGCAACATGAAAACTGTAATTACTTTACACTAAATAATTTTGGTTATCAAGATTAATTGTGATATCTTGTATTTTGGATTAATGTGTAATTGTAGTTTCCGTATAGATGTGATAAGTGTATTCAACAATCTATGACTTCTTGATCAAAGGACAAATACGACTTGGAACGGTTACAATGTTGTTTTTCATGTCATAATTATAAGGTATTTAAAATTTATTTTCTCGGCGGCTTCTTTACAAGAAACTATTAGAACATCGCAAGGAATTCGAAATCTACCCATCTGCAAAATTTAGCTCTGTTACCTTTCGTTCAGTGGACTGAGAAGGTGGCGGTTTTATGTTTTCAGGAGAGAAGTTTCACGACGTGGTAGGCAGTCCATATTATGTTGCTCCTGAAGTTCTTAGAAAGCGTTATGGTCCCGAAGCCGATGTTTGGAGTGCTGGAGTGATTGTCTACATTTTGCTCAGTGGAGTCCCTCCGTTCTGGGCTGGTGAGAACCGTCAAAACTCTTCATTTAAAATTGAGTTACGCCTCACCATTCCTCCAAAGGTTTATTTATTTATTTATTATTACTGTTTTTTTTTTTACTTTTGGATGACGTCAGAGTCTGAGCAAGGCATATTTGAGCAAGTCCTGCATGGTGATCTTGACTTCTCATCGGACCCTTGGCCGAGTATCTCTGATGATGCAAAAGATTTGGTTAGGAGAATGCTCATTCGAGATCCCAAACGGCGTTTAACTGCCCATGAAGTCCTCTGTGAGTATTTATCATGTAATTTACGAAGTTGAATTTTTTCTGTGACATGTAAGTATTATTTTTTCTTTAATAGCTTGACGACATTATCTTAATTTTGTTTGAATTATGTAGTTATAAATATTTTATACACATATTATGATTACATGGACATTTTGTTTGTTCTTTTCCTAGTTGGTAGCTTTCAAATTTCAAAATAAAGGACTGTGGTTATACATCAGTAATAATGATTTAAGTACCATTTATATCGCCTTTGATAATATCGGTGTTGAAAATTTGTGGCTTACCATATATCGGTTTATGGTACAATTGAGTTAAACTTAGTTTACATAAACAAGAAATTTAAGGAATCTATGAAATTAGAAGTATGTTCTCTTATCTTTCTTATAGCAGTCTATCATTATTGTTCATTTATGATTTCTTAACCATATTCATCTAGGCACGTTGTTATATTCGATATTTGCTTTGCATGAGTGTCCTGAGTAAACTAATTATTATGATTGAATGAGTTGATCGACAACTGCCTTGACGTTCTATTAATTATTATCGTAACTCATCTACTTTATCATATTATTCTTTTTTAAATATAAATTCAACTACTAAAAATTGCAACTTCTTTTTGCCCCTCAAAAATTTTCCAGGCAATGATTCCATATATTCGCAGCTATACGAGCTCTCAACAACTTTTTAGTAGCTTGCAAAATATCCGCGTGAGTTGAAATTTAACTTGACTTCTCTGCTCATACGATTCGTGAATTTTTGTCAGGCCATCCTTGGGTTCAAGTGGATGGTGTGGCGCCTGACAAGCCTCTTGACTCTGCAGTTCTGAGTCGCTTGAAACAATTTTCTGCGATGAACAGGCTAAAAAAAATGGCCCTTAGAGTAAGTCCCTCGGTTTTCTCAATCTCCATACCGGATCTATTGATGTGGATCCATATAATATATGGGTTAAACTTTTCCTGCTGCTTCTTTCTCTTTGATCAAAATTGCATATTTTTGTGCAGGTGATTGCAGAGTCCATGTCCGAAGACGAAATCGCTGGGCTAAGAGAGTTGTTCAAGATGATAGACACGGATAATAGCGGTCAGATAACTTTCGAAGAGCTCAAAGCTGGACTGACGAGAGTCGGTGCCAACCTAAAGGAGTCCGAGATTTATGATCTAATGCAAGCAGTAATTATCCGAATACCTCTTTTTTAATGCATTCGACTATAATAGGTGGATTTGCCCTATTTCCTTTTTATGTATCTAAGCTATCACCCGAGTAAGCGACCCTTTGTATCTAAATGGAATGTTATCTCTTTAATAATTTTGATTTGGGATTATTTGAATTTCTGATTCGAGTCTCCGAATCTACAGGCTGATGTCGACAACAGTGGGACAATCGACTATGGAGAGTTCATAGCTGCAACTCTGCATCTCAACAAGATCGAGAAGCAGGACCACCTATTCGCTGCATTCCAGTATTTTGATAAAGATGGGAGTGGCTACATCACCCACGATGAGCTTCAACAAGCTTGCCTAGAGTTTGGCCTAGACGACACCAGCCTCGAAGAGATGATCCAAGAAGTTGATCAAGACAATGTGAGTCCACACACTTTTGATTTTTATTTAACATAGAAAGCTATTGTTGGAGCTGAGCATGATCTGAATTGTTGGTCGCGACTCCTTTTCAGGATGGCCGTATTGATTACAACGAGTTTGTGACGATGATGCAAAAGGGACATCCTGCCGGTGGTGGTGGCAAACGAGGCCTCGAGAATAGCTTCAGCTTAAATTTTAGAGAAGCGCTTAAACTTACATAGAGAGACTCTTTTTTCCCTTTACGTTTCATCTTTCCCTCTACAAATCGAGTTTCGTGGCGTATGCTGAAACTTTTTCGAGGATTTGAACGTTGTCTTCTTCGTCTTTATATTGTATACGGTATTTTTCTAACTGCATGAAGATGATAGCAAGCTTCAAACTCTTCTTCTGCAGAAAGGCACTATGAGATGTTTGGTTGGGTGCTTTTACACGGGCGTTTCTGCCAACATTTTGTCAATGTATGTCTCTCTCTCTCTCTCTCTCTCTCTCTCTCTATGTATACATATATGTATATATGTGGTTTCTTGCTTCAGTGACTCATGGCATGTGAGCAGCTAAAAATCACAGTGAAATGTGGCCATGTTATTTCAATTGGTCTACCTAATGATAAGTATGTATCTATGTTTATATTTGCTTGGATAAATGTTTACATAGAGACAACGGGAATGGTGATTTACCATATTTATTGTTTAATTAATAGCTTGAAAATCATTTATGAATCAAGAATAAATTGGGTAGATCTTTGAAAGGAGGCGTTTTATCACTTAAAGGAGATCATATTTTTATATCTTATTTAGTTTGAATGATGGTAATATATTTACCCACTCTTCATAAGTAGATATAAAATTATACCATATTTTCTTTGGTATAAAATTATCTATTTCTCAAGGAACAAATGTGTTGCTCGAAAATTTACACCATCGGCCAAAAAAATTTATTACGTTAAAATAAACGAGGTATAAAGTGGCTCCTTATACCTCAAAGCAAATATACCATAGGGTGTGTTGGCTTTTTATCCTTTTAAATGGAGGGATAATATAATGAGGTGTAAATTTATTATTTAAAGCGGGGACCACATTTTTCATATCTTGTTTGGTTTGAAATACAATATATTTATCCACTCTTTATAAGGTGGTATAAAATTACGTCATTCTTTCTTAGGTATAAAAGTATTTCTTTCTCAAGGAATAAAGAGCTGCCCGAAAAATGATACAACCTGTCTAAATTTTTTCATACATTAAAGCAAATGAGATATAAGATGGTAAATGTAATTTATTCATTCTTTATACCTCAAAGCAAACACACCCCAATTTAGGGACGCGTGAATGAATCGAAAGTTGGTCTGTACTTGGCAAGCGTGGGCGCCGGGAAAGCATCAAACGGACAACACCACAAAGCACACCACCTAAATTAATCAAAATATGAGCTAAAGCCATAAAATTTTAACAGCATGCAATTGAGCAAGGATATATACAAAAAAAGACCAAACAACTAAATGAGTTGAGTTTGGATTTGGCTATACTTGACTTGTAATCTAACTTGTGAGCACACTGGTTCTAAAAAAAAGAGAGAGAAAAGAAGACTGTGAAAATACTAATTTGAAAATATAAACGTGCAAACTTGGTACAACTTACATATATATATTTTTTCCAATCTTTAATTATCTTCATTCGATATATATATTATTCCACCTGTCCACTAATTCGTGTCCTAGGGGGAGAGGCACGACTTAAAAAAAGTGATTTATTTGTTAAGGAAATACTTAGTTACTAAAAATGAACAGGACACGAATTGATGGACGGGTCAAAATGAAAGTTAGGACATGAATTGGTGGACGTGGGGAGTACATAAAATGAATTTTAACGAGGATATTATATTTTTGTAAATATTTTTAGAGAAACAACAAATGTTTCTATGTAATTATAAAATTTGTTTATTTTTTATTACTATAATACATTTCAAAGCATTCAATAAATAAGTTTTAAATTTAGTAATAAATAAATTAAATTCGAGCTTCATAATATTTTCAACTCGGTAAAGTTACTCTTTAGTGCAAATTTACAATAGTTCCAGGGTAAGTGGACAACAGGATACACAAAATCCCCAATTTCTTCCAAAGTATCTTCCTTGTTGTAACACCCCGATTTTTCCATGAGATAACATTAGATTATTTTTAGAATATTTGGTAGAATTTAAAAAAATTAGGATTTATTTGAGCCTAGAATAAATTATATCTTAGCATAATGTGTCGTTACTCATTTGTCATTATATTAAAAATTTGCATTTACATTTCTTTAAGCATTTTCACAGCATTAGCTCAACTGCATTATACTGTCATATTATTTTATTTTATTTTTTCTAAATTTAAAGATATATTTTACCTAAAAGAATTTATTTAGAATTTGTGAAATAAAAATACTTATATATAATAGATATATAAATATATATTCTTTTAAAATTGATTATATATAGTGTATACATATATATATATATATATATATATATATATATATCTTAAGCTGATTGAATATATATTATATACGTGTATATATATATATATATATAGCTATACTAAATAACCTTTAAGTTAATAAATATTTACATTATATATAATAGTACGTAGTGTGTATATATATAAATATATCTACCATGCATGGAATGCATGGAACTAATTTAATAATTTTTAAAAGTGCTAAATATATACTTAGGTGTGTGCATGTGAATGCATGGAATATATAAATAAAATAAATACATGGCTATAGTTAGTATTTAGCAAATAGCTACGTGTATAAATTCTAAATCATAACTAAATTGCTTCTACATACACCTAGCCTCATGATTCAGCAAACCTACATATATACGTGCAAGTAAACTATTTATGGTAAGCAAAGCTATCAACCTATATTATAAACCTAGGAAACCTATAATTGGAGGCCTATAAATAGCCGATCAGTGGATTAAGAGAAAGCATAGCCAAGATATGTACTATAGTAGAGTAGTAAGGAATTGATCGAGTAGAAGGACTCTGAGAAGTTAACAAAAAGCATCGTAAAATTAAGGTGAGTTCTATTTTCCAAAATATATTTGAGTTATTAAGCTCTGATGTTGTTATATAAAATGTGGTATGTCCATGAAATATTTTAACCTTCTCCCACTGTTTAATGCTCTTATGTTAACAATTGTGGCTTTTAATAGGTCTGACACACCTATTAAAAGTTGTGCGCACTGTCTTAAGGCAGTGGATTGATCCCCACGAGCCTTATAGACGAAAGGAGGATTTTGGGTTCGCCCTTAATCCGGCTAGATGGTGTAGCTGACGTGGGTTCGTCCCGGGGTCCCATCTAGTTAATGAATGAATGAATGATTACTTCCCAGGGGTCGCCCAGGGACTACGAATGAAATGATAAGGGTAACAGTGGTGCTACGGTATGGCGCGCGCAAATGAATGAAAATGTTTTGTGATTATAGAAGTTAAATGTTTTATTTTAAAACCATCTATAATTCACGTATGTGCATGGACTATCATATGAAAATGATCATTCAAAAATGCATGACCCACTGGGTACACTAGTACTCAGCCCACAAATCTTTTCAATCTTTTCAGGTTAGTAAGATGGTGGAGATGGAAGCAGTTGTGGCGGGTTGGCTGCAATATGTTGAAATAGCTAGCTATTATATTTAAAAAAATATGTCATATATTTTGAGTATGTAAAATGTTAGTTAAAAATTATATATATGATATTATTATTATGCAATAATTTATTTATCGCTCGATGGAGAGTGCATGTAGTCGGCCCCTCTTGGACGCTTGACCAAAGCCCTCATGATCATGTTGTGCTATGCCAATTTCATGAGTGAGCTAGTCGGTCAACTCCTTTTGGCGAGCTAGACTCGGTTACCCCATCATTTACCGCTTTATTAAGATTGTAATTAAATGTCCGACTGCTTAGCCGCACGTATTTGTAGACTGGTTCTAAACCACCAGCGTGCTGAGCCAAGCTTTCCGACTTGAATATTAAATATGTTATAATACTTAGTTTAATTGTTAAAAATTATATATGATATTATTATTATGCAATAATTTATTTATCGCTCGATGGAGAGTGCATGTAGTCGGCCCCTCTTGGACGCTTGACCAAAGCCCTCATGATCATGTTGTGCTATGCCAATTTCATGAGTGAGCTAGTCGGTCAACTCCTTTTGGCGAGCTAGACTCGGTTACCCCATCATTTACCGCTTTATTAAGATTGTAATTAAATGTCCGACTGCTTAGCCGCACGTATTTGTAGACTGGTTCTAAACCACCAGCGTGCTGAGCCAAGCTTTCCGACTTGAATATTAAATATGTTATAATACTTAGTTTAATTATCTAACAACGATTACTATACATTAATATTCTTTAAGAATATTAACAAAAAGAGATGAACGTATATATTATTATATTATTATTAAATATTTACAATTATTATTATTATTATCCCCTTTCTTTCCCGCTTCTTAAATCCAACCCCTAGTCACGTTTCGGCATTCGTGCCTTCCTTCGGGAATTGGGGCGTGACACTTGTTCATCGAGAAATTTAAATATTCTGGTATAATTGGATAACAACATTTTGTTTGATTGACATGGAATTAAAGTTTTTTTTTGATAAATTACATAAGTGAATAAAGAAGTTCAAAGACCGCTACATGTCGGAATTGCCCTTCCCAAAATTTTCATAATTTTCCTTACACAAATTCTCCCGTCAAACCGCATGTATATGTGAGACGGGTCGGATCAGGGCTAGGGAGAGGGTTTGGGCGGATCTTGGCCCGGGTCCCGGGTTTGGGTCGGATAATTCAAAGTAATTATTATTGTGATGATACTAATCAACATGAAGAAAAGTAATGCTTTTGAAATATTACATTTCTTTATATCAATAATTACTTTTTATTACAATAATGATTACTTGACGAAAGTAAGTATACTGCCGCCGCGCCCTTCACTCCACCCCCGTGCCCTCCGCTGCTCTACCAGTCAGAACTAGTTGAAGAGAACGTCTTCAAATCTTTGACAGTTGGCTTTGAAAATCTTCCCTTTTGATACAACAAAAGACTGTGTCAGGATTATATATTTCCGTACACTGATGATGTAGACGTCTCTGCAAAATCCTTGTACTTGGATGTACTTTCTTTGGGAAAAGCAAGATACTCATTCAATGTTAAATGTGCCGCAAATGTCTTTTATACTTTGTCACCTCTTGGCAGTTGACTCCGCTTTTCCTTCTCCTAATTTTAGGATTTACATGACATATCTGGATTGTTTGAGCCCAACATTTAGTCAGATGTCATCAGCTCATCCCCTATTCAGCTGATCTCCTAGTTCTTGAAGAACAATTTCGTTCTTCAACTAACCTTGAAGACTATCCAACTGATCCATCAGCTCGCTCACTAAACTAGTATCAAGTGAAAAAAAAAAAAGCAAACGCGCCTTAATATATGAGTTGCAGTCTACAAAATAGAGCTTTGACATATCATCAGTTTCAAACTTTAAAGGGGTCTGGATTTAATTGAAGCATCGTAACTTTCCCAATAGTTTGTTTGTACAAAATTGGAATGAGTTGAAGGTGGGATATGAGAATATTTGTAGATTAAAATGAGATTTTTTTTTTGAATTTAAATTTGAAAGAAAAAATCTCCGATTTTGAGTGGTTAATTACCGATTTCGTACGGTTAATCGCCACCCTTACATCCTTACAAGATCGATGGTTAACCGGGGTTCCGCTCGTTGGTTCACGATTTACAAATTTTGGGCTCATAACCGGTCCTAACTTTCAACAATTCCGATTTCGGCCCAATCCGTGGTCAATGTTTGAGGTCCAAACTATTGACCGTCGCCGGAAGAGCCGACTTTAATTAATTTGGACATCTCTATCTCAAATGTTTGAATACTCCCTCCATTCCCCGATTTCAAGTCCATTTTACTATTTTAATACGTCACCCAATTTCATGCTCTTTCCCATACTCAACACAAAAAAAATTATTTTAAATAGTATACATACCTCCGTCCTGTAAAAATAGTCTTAGGAGAGGATGCCATGTGTTTTAATAAAATTGGTTATATTATGAGTGGAGAATGATCCAACTATAAAGATAGTGTTGATAATGATAATTAATTATATTGTGAATGAAAATATGATTTTTTCGTGTGATAGAATAAATAATAAATTAATATATATGGAGGATAATTTATTGTGAGATAATGTTCATTAATAGAAGATGATTATTTTTTATGAACAATTAAAAAAAGAAAGTTAGGACTATTTTAATAGGAGGGTGGGAGTAATATTTTAAATTTCGATCTTTATTAGATGGAATTTGGACAACCAAAATAAAGCTAGCACGAGCCGCATAAACTCACGCTTGCTTCCTGAAGGAATTTCATACGCATTTAATTATTCGGTGCCCATTATTTTTCTTTTTCGTTTTGTTTTTTATTATCGAGCATCGCTTTCTCTGGCTACTCCCCAAAATAAAACCCTAGCTTTCGCCCCTAACACCTAAATTTCAAAATCGGACGAGAATGTCGACAGCGGAAGAAGGCGAAGCAGCCGCTAACGCCACCACATCTTCGTACGGTGGGGGAGGAGCCGGAGGGAAGTTCCGGAAGAAGCCTTTTCGCCAACAGGCGACTCCTTACGACCGACCCCCCACCGCCCTTCGTGGTAACAACACTAATAGCGACGATAGTAGCAGCTGGTGGACGAAGCTATTGGAGCCCGCCTCTAAGGCCATATCATATGGCGCGGACCGCTTCTTCGGTTCTGTCTTTCGTAGGCGCCTCCCTCCTCCGCCCCCTCCTCAGCCACCAGGTTATATGCTTATTCTAGTTTCTCAGAATGTGTAAGTGGCTTTCTTTTTCGGTTTCATTGGTCAAGTTTGTCGCATTTGTGCAGCTTCTTTCACGTTCTTTCAATTTACTCATGTCGGTTGTTCGTATTTGTTGGACATCGAATTCGGACTAAATTTCCAAATTTGGAATTGAATTGTGTATTTACTTTTGTATCTAATGCTGTAAACTAGTTTATTTGCTGGATTGTTTTGTGTGTTTATAAGACGGTTTATTTTGTTTGCTTGATGATTTAATTACTGTAGAACTGAAGATATCTTCTTTGACCATCCTCCAACTTGTAATTGTTCTTTCAGTCCTTTCCTTGTTGTTTGTACGTACCTTAACACCAGGTGTAAAGCTGTATATAGAGTAGCATTATCACGAGATTGTGTGTCTTTATGCTTCTTTGGCGTTTACAGATGGACTTTATTGCAGTTGTTACTGGGTTGTAGTGTCAAATTTTTATATTTACGGTTATGTGCTAGCTATCATATATTCTTGTTGCAATAGCATTTATTAGCATGAGCACTGGACCATTTGAGCTATGACATTTCACAGTTTATGTGTTTTCTGATGTACTTGACCACTTCTTTGAATTCTTTCTTGACATTTTGGTCTGATGGTTTAGCAGAGTCAAATGTTCAAGAGAGTGGCGGGGATCAAGGGACAGGTTTTAATGTAAGTTTTTTTTGCTTGAATTTCATTCTCAGTTTTATCTTGTGCGAATATATGTTTTAAGTTGCTCCTTTGAGTTGATAACTATCGATAAACATGTTGTTCATTTCATCATGTGGTTTAATCTCCGTGTTATGCACAGAAAAGTTTCAACCTGTAACTGTTAATGAATATATTTGGAGAGCAGTAATGGTGCGACTTCAGGAAAATTGATGAATTTCTCTGAGTTTAAAATAGTTTGTATCTTTTGTGGATTAGCACTTATAATGTGTCAGTTTTCAATTTGTACTTTTAGGGGCGGGTTTGATGTTGCGTTTTATTTTTTTTAGTTGGTGTCTTAGTGAGGTATTCTGTAATTCTAAAGTACATTTATGCTGACCGGATTAAATTTCTCTTAACATATGGAAACAGTTAAATTTGTGTTTTTGAAGTGCTACGCTTCACATGTAAATGTTTGTTGAATATATACAATATTACTCAGCTCTGCATAAAATATATTGGGAAATTTGGCATCAGTCACATTGGATGTATGAAATCATTTAAAAAAAAATTCATTGCATAAATGTTTAGTTATTTATAGGTGTTAACATAAGGCTGGTTGCATTTTTTCAATTATTTTGAGTGATCTGCAGGTTAAATTTATAGGAGCAAGATGATATATTTCTTTATGTAGTAGATCAAAAGACTTGTATCTGCAGATCTCAAATATAAGAGTTGACTTTCTAAGGAAAATGGCCTCTCAGTGTTGTTTATAGTGAGGTTAATGAATGCAGTTCTTTTAGTATTCTAGGCTGATGAAGTTCCACAAAGTTACAAACCTTTCTATTCAACTTCTGGTAAATAAGTACTACAATTTTGTTGATAGGTTTAAGTTTAATCTTTTTGACATCGTATCCAGTCTTGTGCCTCTTATGCGAAATGTTTACATAATACTAATGGCTGGTGCTTTGTCAAATTCAACTGTATTTTCCATTATGAGTTTAGTATATTCTGTATAAGGCTAGTCTTTGAAAATCTGCAACAATTGATTGATACTTTCACTTCATTTGTTGAAGAGTCAGAGAGGTGAACAAGAGCCCAAAAGTGGTCAGTGCAGTCAGCCAATAAATAGTTCTAGCAGCAATGGCGTCACTGAGCTTGAGCATTTGTTGAAGCAAAAGACCTTCACTAGGTAAAGTTCTTGGGAGGAACAGCCTCCGTTTCTGCTTCCACGATTTAAATATTTTGATACAGGAGCTTTCAGTTCTAGGGTAGTTCAGTGACAATTTTTAAAAGTATCATCTGCCAAGCTGCTCTTTCAGAATATGCTCATGCATGCCTGTTTCTATACATCAGTAATCATGGCATTTTCTCTTCTCTCAGGCATTTGGTCTTTCCAATGTGTACTTTATTTGGGAAACTTATATCTTATTTTACTGTTCATCTTGCGGCATCATTGTGTTCCTTGGACATCACCGAAAGTAATTTTGACAGTCAATATCAAGTACTGTAATTGACCAATTTGATGTTTTTTTCTTGTGTGTGTGTATGTATCTTATTTTACTATTCATTTTGTGACACCAGACACCATTGTGTTCCTTGGACCTTGGTTTTAAAAAGCGTGCATAGGCGCGGGCTTTAGGCTGGGCGCAGGGTTGGGGCGTTTTGTAGTGCGAAGCGCACGCACCTACAAGAGGTGCATGGAAGCACATATAAGCGCAGTGAGGCGCGCCTAGGCGCAAATCCTCCAGGCGTGTGCCTTCCGTATTTTTTGAGGATTTGAATTGCTTTTTCAGGCGGCGCAGTCTAATTAAAAGGCTGTGTTAAGCCGCAACTTTTTATTAGAAGGGGCTCAGCCGCAACTTTTACTTTGCCATTAAGTAATACTCCCTCCGTCCCACTTCAAATGTCCCACTTTCCATAATGGGGTGTCCCACTCCAAATGTCCCATACCTTTTTTGGCAATACACTCTCTCTCTATACTTAATATTTAAACAATTTCCACCAACCCACTTTATCTACTTTATACCCATTTCTTAATCTCCGTGCCCAAAAGTAAGGGGACATTTGGAGCGGGACGGAGGGAGTACTATATGGAGGTAATTTATTTATTACCCATTTAGCCACATATATTATTAATTTATTACCCATTCAGCCACAACTTTTAATAAAAAGGGGCCGAACTGCAACTTTTTCACAAATACACAAAGTATTTGCCTCGTAAGTAATATATGGAGGTATAAACCCATAATGTATATATATATTTTTTATTTTTATATGGTGTTATTTATTGTTCCAAATTAAGTATTTGTATTTTTTATGTATTTGTGTTTTAAGTATGTATTTTAAGTAGAAAATATATTATAGATAAATATGTTAGAATTTTTATATTTTAGGTGCGCCTCGCCTACGAAAAGCCCGCGCCTGAGCTTAAAGCCTTGCGCCTAGGCTCTGGGGCATGTTTGCGCCTCGTGCGCCTTGGGTTTTTTTAAACCCAGACTTGGACATCACTGAAAGTAATTTTGACAGCTGATATCAAGTACTGCAATTGACCTATTTGATGGTTTTTCTTTTTTCATTATACGGAACAGTAATATCCCTATTTAACATCTAAGTAGTAACTTTCGTGTCGTTTGATTTGTTATTCTATTTTTCTGTGGTTGCTATATATTCCTATGACTGATTAATACAAGAAGGTGAGTTTCATCAAATATTGGATGTAGTAAATGCTCGATTTTTCATTACCTTAATTACTTTCTCAGTGACTTTTAAGTTGGTTTATGCAGGGCTGAGATTGCCCATCTGGCAGAACTTTTGCAATCACGAGCTGCAGAAGTGTCTCCTGGGGATGCAAGCCGAATCAATGTAGTGTCTGCTTTGGATTCTGGCAGGCAAAAAGAATTTGCAAGCGGCATATCGGAAGGAAACATAAATGATGGGATCAGATCTTCTGCCTTAATGCTTACTCCTATTCACAATTCAAAAGTAAGATAAACTGTGTTACACATAGTCATGCACACATTTATTGTGGTCCTCCCAATTTTCAAGAGCTGAATTAAATATTACTTATTAAAATCTCCAGGTGCTTGAGAATGATATTGCTTCTCCTGCTGAACTTGCTAAGGCTTACATGGGAAGTAGGCCTTCACAAGTTTCTCCATCCTTGTTGGGACTGCGCAACCAACTTGGTAAGGAGGGCACAGGGTTGCTTGCTGATACAGTGAATTCCTCTAAGTCGCCTATTATGTCACTTGCTAAGAGAAGTTCTGTCAGCATGAGTGCTTCAGAAAATGGTTTTATAACCCCACGATCTCGAGGCAGGTCAGCTAACTACACCATGGCTCGCACCCCATATTCCAGAGTTCATCCAACTTCCACACTGAAGGTTCACCTACACTATTTTTCATTTTTTTTTTTGGGTAAAATAATCTATTTACTCTCTAAGGCTTCTAAGGCTTGTTCTTTCATCTTGTTCAACTCATTTCAGGGAAGTGTAATCAACAGTAGTGGTTTTGCTGGGCCTTCAACATCATCTGCATCTCTTTCTCTACTGGAGAATGATGGAAATTTTGACTCTCGGCTGGGAGTAAGTGTGGACAGCGACTTCTTTCTAATTTGAAGATTGGATTTTTACTATTTTTGTATTATATCTTTACCTGTTCTCATGCTACCTATTATGCTTGCCAGACCTTAAAGCGTAGAAGTTCAGCCTTGGATGATGAAATTGGCTCTGTTGGTCCTATGCGCAGAATCAGACAGAAACCCAATTTATTGGCATCTAAATTTCATCACACTACTCATGGAGTGGGAGTTGGCTCTCATGCAAAGCAGAAGCCTCAAATGAATGGGGAAGAAAGAAATAAGGTCTTGAAAAATAGTGGAGAAAATGAGACTGAGAGTGTCCCAAGTACCAGTTATGCTCATGTTCCTTCCAAGTCTAAAGAAGTTGCTGCAAAAATATTGCAGCAACTTGAAAAGATCAGCCCAAAGGAAAAATCGCCAGAGTCAAAGTTACCAGCAATGCAGGAGAACTCACCTTCAAAGTTGATCTTAAGTAGGTTCCCCGGACGGGCTCTTGGGAGCATGGATGATGTGGGTTCTTCAAAGTTGATATTGAATGTACATGATGATCTTAAGTCTGG
This sequence comes from Salvia miltiorrhiza, assembly GCF_028751815.1. Lineage (NCBI taxonomy): Eukaryota > Viridiplantae > Streptophyta > Magnoliopsida > Lamiales > Lamiaceae > Salvia > Salvia miltiorrhiza. Next base: position 27,652,196 of record NC_080394.1, on the reverse strand, counting down.
GAATCAGACCAATGACACACTGCCTGATGTTCACGAGTCTTCTCCCCAAAAGCATGGGAAAGCAGAAAGGAATAACCCCAATGGTTCCTTTATTCCTTCTGGCAGATGGACTCCGGTACTGAACAATGATTCTGCAGTGTCTTTGAAAGCTTCTACTCCTGGCCTTGGAGCTGGTGCTTCTGTTGTGAAGAATGGAGCACCCCAACCTCAAAAGAAGAGAGCTTTTAGGATGAGTGCAGAAGAGGTACGCATTGTTTAGTTTCGGTTATGTGGATGCATATATCATATATTACTCCCTCCTATTCATAATACTCCCTCCGTCCGCCAAAAGTGGACCACTTTTACTATATCGGGCGTTTGCAAAGAGTATACCACTTTTCTTTTATAGAAATGGTCCCACCATCCGCAAAAAGTATCTCATAAAAAGTTTTAACAGTATAAAAAAATCGTCTTACAAGTTAAAAGTTCATGGGTGTGAGAAGATGGGAAAATTTAGAAGTTGAAAATTATGCTTCTCTGAATAACAGACCCAGTTTTGCGCCTGCTGAGCTGTTTTTTTATGGTTTAAAGTGTTGGGCTTTTAAAGTCTAGTAAAATTATTAGTGTGTATTAAATAATTATTCTGAATTCCATAAAAAACAAACAAAGAGATCTATGTGACTCTTCCTATGACCTCTCTCCGCCTCGGCGCAACGAGGCGCCCATACATCGAAAACCCAGAGAGGCAGGAGTCAGGACGGCTTGGGGCCGTATGGCGCCGCTTCCTCAGGCGGCCGCCTCGAGCGATTTTCGCAACACTTTTTTATGTTTTTCATAGATAATGATAAATTATCATTAATTATGGTTAATTTATGTATAAATTCTTTTTAATAATATGTGTGCAAAAAATAGGACTTATATTATGAATCGGAGGGATTATATGTATATTTATTTATCGTGTCCACATTTAAATTATAAAGTATTTGTCAACAATTGCATTATTAACAAGTATTAAAGCTGGTGCAGTATATTTTATTTTCTAAAGTTTGTAACCTTCAGGCTCTATTGATGGTTAGAATTGGTCTTTCTTTTCACTAAACATCTTTCGGTACAATCAAGTAACTAATTTTATAGTTCTCTCTTATATATCAATCATGGGATCTTGCTAATGTGCTCATTGTGGTGGCATTTTCTAGGATCCCTTGGAGCTTGCTGATGTAGAGTGCAATGGACTTGCATCTAGATCTTTATCTGAGACAAATGGACCTTTTGAGTACTCGCACACCAAACTTGCTAGAGAATCCAACACCACTTTCCAGTCTGAAGATAAGTCCTCTATGGGCCTTACATCCGGGGCATTTACATTTGGAAAAGGGACTAGTGTCATTGCCATCCCTGCATCAGCAGAAGGAACAAGAGCTGCTTCACCGTCTCAAATTTTTCCTTCATCAGATCCTGCATTGGATAAACCTAAGGAAGCGAATAGTTCTCATTTGTTCAGCTTCAGCTCTAAAGCTGCTAATAATTCTCCTTCATTGCCATCCGAATCTACCATAATGGCTCAATCTGAACCTGAAAGATCCAGCAGGTTAATTTTTTTGTTTGATTTACGTCAAATGTTAAGTTTTTGTGATTTTCTTCATCTCAATATTTTAACTGCGTGTACAGCTTGGCTGATATCTCGACATCAGTTGTCTCTGAAGTCAGAACTCCCAATTCGGAGACAGGATTTCATATGAAGCCTGTAAAGGCGGTAGATGCTAATGGAAAATGTGATGATGGTTCTTCTGCGGCATTAAATGGGCCACTTGTTTCAGGATCTTCTCCAGTCTCATTTCCTGCAGCTTGTTCTAGTGATATGCATCGGACATCCATGGGTAGTGCTCCTCTGTTTACCTCTTCGACCAGCACTACTAACTTTCTCCCCACAGGCAGCAGCACCAACGCAGCAATTCCCTCTAGTGGCAACATTTTTGGTGGGGCAGCGAAATCTTCAAGTTCAGGTGGACCTGTTTTCAAATTTGGTTCCGCCGTAGATCCACCTACGGTGTCAGCAGCACCAACAGCTAGCATCTCCGAAAGAGCAGACCAGAGACCCAAAATAAATCCAAGTTCTGTCAGCTCAAGTAGCGCATATTCTACTGTTGCAGCAGCAGCAGCCAGCTCTGGCAATAGCATCTTCAAGTTTGGTTCTTTCAGTAATTCAACTGGAAACAGTCTTCAGACTTCCATCTTTGCTAGTGCCACTAAATCTCCACTTTTTGGTGCTGGTACCATCTCACAAGGCACATTGGCCGAGTCAGTTCCGGCTGCATCAGTTCCAGCACTTGATATGAATACTGCCTCTTCTCTTGGTTCAATGCCCACTCCGAGCTTCAGTTCTGGTTTTAGTTCTTCAACTTCCACATCAGAGACCACCTCTCTTGTCCCTGCTGGTGGGCCAACATCGAGTTTACTCAAATTTGGTGCGACTGCGGCTGCTGTTAGCTCCAGTGCTAGTGCTGCTACTAGCGCATTTGGTTTTGGTTCAAGTTCATTTTCTTCAACCGCTACAGCCTGTTCCAGTGGTGGTTCCACAACACCAGTATTTGGTTTTGTTGGTACCTCAGCTTCTTCTGCACCAATTAATACAACTAGCTCTTTCAGCAGTGGCTCATCTGGTATATTCAATTTTGATGGGAGTTCTTCGGCTTCCTCCTCCACATCCAACTCAGTTAGCTCCATCAGTGCGCCTTCCAATGTCTTTGGTGGTTGGCAAAGCCAGAAATCCCCATTATTTGGTTCTCCATCCCCATCCGCGGGATTTTCTTTCTCTGCTTCTGCAAATGCTGCGCTACCCATGGCTTTCAATTCATCCACTGGTGCCTCATCTGGCCCTGTTTTCTCATTCAATACTGCATCTGCTTCCCCATCTCTGCCTAATACTCAGCCTGTGTTCGGTAATTCGCCAATTGGTGGTGGTTTTGCAGCCTCTCCTGGGAATAACGATCAGATGAATGCAGAAGACAGCATGGCCGAGGATCCAGTGCCTTCATCTGCACCTACTCCTGTATTTGGTCAACCAGCCGTCTCCCCTTCCCCATTTGGATCGGTGGCTCCATCACAAAACAACCCCTTTGTGTTCAACGGCCAGCAAAATCAAGTCCCTCTACAGAGCCCATCTCTCTTCCAGGCATCAGGCAGTCTAGAATTCAACGCTGGAGGCAGCTTCTCGTTGGGCAGCACAGGAGGCGAAAAGTCAGGTAGGAAGATTGTTAAAGTTAGTAGAACCAAGAATCGAAAGAAGTGAAGATGTACAATGGTATTAATGGGATGCCTGTTGGTGTGAGGTTAGTAGTTGGAACGTTATTATATCCAGAGCCAATATAATGAGTCTTTCTACATGGTGCTGCTTTATTATGATATTTTTTTTTTCTTCTTAGTAGTTTAGCAAAATTTTGATAGGCAAATAGTTGTCAATTTTGGACAGTTTGTCTGGTGTTGATGTGAAGAAGGATTCGGTTGTACGAATAGTGGTGGTAATACTTCATGTGATGAGCCGTGTAATTGTGTACTTGACTTGGCTTCTTGTGTGTACCATAATGGAAAAATCTTCATTCTCATACTCCAACTTAAACTCCTTCCTACTCCCTTTCTTTTTGCGGACGTGATTTATATTAGTGCACAGTAAAAATGGAATATGTTCCCCTGCAAAAAAGAAAAGTGCACATATCAACTTTGTTTGTGAATCATGTATTTGCATACGCACGGGGTAAATTGTTAGTTTTTATAAAATCTATATATTATATAAAAATGTAGTATAATGGCTATTTTTTTCCATCAAAATTTCTCTCTCCTCACTTTTTTTTTTGATTCTTTTATAAAAATCGTCAATTTTGATTAATAAAAAAATATTAAACATGGATGTAAATTAAAGATAACGAAACGATCTTTAATTTGGCATAAAAATAAATTTGAAACGAATAAGTTATTATCAATTAAAGTTTATAATTTTTTTTTCTCTCTCATATTTTATCACTCCTTTCTCTTTTCTATTTCTTTTAATTATACAGTTCTTTCTCCTTCATTCATTTTTCATATTTTCTATTTATTTTTTTATTATAACAATTTAATGCAATTAAAAAGATGAAACTTATATTTATTCATTTTAGAACTCTTTAGGTTAAACATAATTTTTTAAGTGAATTATATATATAAATATATATATATATATATATATATATATATATATTAAAATAGATTTTCAAATACGATTTAGATTTATTAAAATTTCAGTATATTTTTATATGGATTTTTAAATTTATTTATATTAACATATTTATTATTATTATTATTATTTCTTAATTTAATTTAATATTAGATTGACAAATACTTATCTATTAAGCAAAAAAAAAAAATGATTAATTGAAGAATCATACATGATTCTCTTTAAAATATAAAATAAAAGTAAATTGAAGAGTTTAATTTTGTCATAGTATGTCTATTCAAATTTACTTAAATCATATACTCCACATTTTATTTTTGAAAATGAATGACACGTTCAACCCTTGATTTTTTCTGCTAACCCATTGATAAAAAAATATTTGTCTGTAAAATACACAAATAAAATTTTTGATGCATATAAAAATAATTGTTGTTATGTTTATTCAAATTACATGGCATATATGCACTTACGACTCACCGATGAAACCATTTTTCTGATAAAGTTTTTCTTATTAAAATCGAAACACCAACTAAAATAATGCAACATCATTATTTAATATTATAAACTTAAACTTAATAAACTTACCATTTTTATTATGAAAACAAATCCTGTCTATTCACAAAATCAATTCTTTGGATGTTGTATAGGAACTTTATTTTAGAATTTGTATTCAAACAAAATGACCACATAAATATGATTAAATATGTAGTCCAAAAATATACTATTAAACTATATCCAAACAATATAGTTTTGAACATCTTAGAATATTATATGATATATAACTATACTCATGGGGAAGGCTAAAATAAAAATCAAAGTTAGACTATAAAATAGGAACCATTTTCAGCCATTGGATCATCAAGATCTACGGTTAATTCATCACCTTGTTGGAATAATTCATGGTCCTGAGTTCGAATCCCATAGGTAGCAAAAAAATTAATTTTCATAATTCATACATTTACACAGCGAATTCATGGGTATTCTACATATAATTCATACATTTTAATTAGTTTATAGTTTATAGTCTAAAAGGAGTTTTCTGAATAGCCCTCCCCCTATACTCATTATCATTTATACTTACTTTTGATGGTGAATTTATATATTTATACACATTATCAATGAAAATCAATTAATTGGTAATTGAAAATACAAAATTGAAAATTTATATATTTTCGAATTCATGTTTTTTTATTGAAATTATGTTGTGGATAATTTTAATTTTTTATTTAGATTAATATTTACATTTATTTATATTTATATTATATATATTTAATATGCATATTTATTTATTTAAAAAATCGTTCAGTTTCGATACTGATCGTGCATCGCACGAGTGGGCGTGTGCTAGTTAATTAATTATATACTCCCTCCGTCCCGACTTTTGGTATCCAGTTGAGAACGGCACAGGTTTTAATAAAGTGATTGATGTGTTGTGAGTGGAATAAGGGTCCCACATTTTATGTGAGAGTTAAAATAATTAAAGTGGAGTAAGGGCCCCACCTACTTTTACCAAAAATAGAAATGGATAATAAAATGCGGGACGACCAAAAAAAAAAGTTGGATTCTAAAAGCTGGGACGGAGGGAGTATTAATTAATATTGTATTGGGTTAAAATACAAAGAAAAAATTAGTGTTATACTAAAAAATGCATAATCTTTAATTAATTAAATAATTTTATTTTTTTATTGTACTATTACAAATAGTGGTGGTCTGATGAAATAATAATAATAATAATAATAATAATAATAATAATAATAATAATAATAATAATAATAATAATAATAATTGAAAGAATTTAGTGTTTCAAATTTCAAATTACCACAAGTAACACTGTGAATTCGTAGAGTAATGTTAAAAGGAATGTTGATAACATAATCTTAATAAAATTCAAGCTAACATGCAGCGAAAAATAAAGAACACACATGAATACTTTTTTCACGGATTATATAAATACAACCCGTGAGTGCCTCAAGGCTAAATTTACTATGATCATCAACAATATACAGTACAAATTTAGATATCTCTGGTAATCTATCTTTATAGATTAGCTACCTAAGATAAATCTACCTATGTACACTCTGCACTAAAATGTCGAATCAATACAAAAAGCCAAAACAGCCGAATAACAAATGTTACTCGAACAAAGCAGTTTGCTACGCTCCAATGTACTCGATATTCAATCCTTGTCCTTGACCTCCCGTCATTACAAAGTAAGCCTTTACAGATTGGCTACCTAAGACTCCAACTGAAAATTTAAAATGCTCTATTCCTTAAGTTATATATGAAAAATGTCCTCTTTTATAAACAGAAGCTTGCTATGCCCTATTCTTTAAATACCCTTGATGTTGATAGGTTTGTTTGGTTATTTGAGAAAGTCTTACACATTTGATCGATTTGACATCTATCAGTCAAGAGTACATGTGACCGGGGGGTGGCTAGATTATCTGTATCTGACCGCTCGGGTGGTCAGATAATCTAGCCACCGACCGGTCATATGTACTCTTGACTGATAACTGTCAAATCGTTGACTGATAGCTGTCAATTCGATCAAATGTGTAAAACTTTCACAAAAAATCAAACATACCCATCAACATCAAAGGGTAAAATAGGTTCTTCACTTAATTTGGGCATAAAATGCTTAAGTTTATAAAGTAGGGTATTTTTAACATACAACTTAAGAAATAGGGCATTTTTGCCTATTAACACTAAGACTCACCCGTCAAAGCATGACTTGAAGAACTGGTGTCATGTTTGCAGCAAGACAAAGTGATGAGTTGGTTGTGAGCGAATGTTAGGTCGGTGAAAATACAGTCTCAAAACGTGAGAATGAGAGAAACTTCTTGCTGCATTTATATACCTTCATGTCATGGTTATTTTGCCCCACTTCACACTTCTAGAAGCTTCATATGTTTGGAGTACAAAAGGAGACAGCTTCTATGTTTGGTGTAGAGATGCGAACGGTATGCCGTTTCTGAAGCAAAATAAAAGAGAAGCTTCAGTCAGGTACACCTGTAATATTCACATCAACTCGCAGAGGTGTGATACATAAATATAAAAAAAGCTTGATGTTGAGAAGGTTAAGTCATTGTCTGTGACGTCCGAGGACGAAGTGCGAAGTGATCGCCGGTGCAAAAGAGGCATGGACAAGGAGCGGCTCCGATTAAGACTTCCAAGCGGAGGGGCACATGGATGAACCGAAACACACCCGAACGAGAGGAATTATGAGAATATGCAGGTATGAGACTGCATATTCGAGGAGAGCTTAAATGATTTGATAGGCGCTACTCATATCAACAAGATGCATCTTCTTTTCTAGTGCCCACGTGGAAGAAACTCCAAGGTTAAGCGTGCTTGGCTTAGAGCAATTCCAGGATGGGTGACCCCCTGAGAAGTTTCTCAGGGAGCGTGCGAGTGAGGACAAAACACGCTAGAAAAGACTCGTGTTGGTTTGTGGGGACAGCCGTCAAGTCTGGAGCCGGGCTGTTACATTGTCTATTCTAGAGAGGTCTACAATACGTAAAATGGCTGTCAAACTTTAAGTTAGCAAGAGCTTATTTGGGCAGTGTATAAAAAGAAAGGAACTACGACCACATACAAGTGCAATCAAACCACTCTTGACTGATGCGAGCAAGATAACAAGGATGAAGTATTGCTTAAGTAATGTTGTGCATGATGCAGCAATCGCAAGGTACAATTATCAAAGCATGCAAAACGTTGTTCATATAGACAAGAAATGGTTCTATATGACCAAGACGTCGGACAGATATTACCTACTCCCTGAAGAAACAAACCCGTATAGAGCAACAAAGTCTAAACGTTTCATCACAAAAGTGATGTTTATGTGTGTTATCACTAGGCCACAATTTTTAACAGATGGGCATGAGTTATTCGATGGAAAGATTGGAATATTTCCATTTACTACAGTCGAGCCAACCAAGAGAAAATCGAAAAATAGAGCAAATGGTATCTTAGAAGGGAAGCCAATTCAGTCAATAACTAAAGAAGTCATCAAAGAATGCATAATTAAACAGGTAATGCTCATATAACATCCTTTTATTTCAACTATCAGACCATAAACAACTTCATCATATAGTTAGACCACATTATTTCAGGTTATACCAGCAATAAAAGAGAAATGGCCAAAATCATATTAGATTAAGCATATCATCATACAACAAGATAATGCAAAACCACATTTCAATAAAGATGATCCAGATTTTATAGCTGCTGCCAACAGTGATGGATTCAAAATTAACCTAGTTTGCCAACCAGCCAACTCGCCTGACTATACAATCATTGGAGGATGACAAGATGGAAACAACTGTTGAAGACATAGTGCTGAATGTGTTGACATCTTTCCAAGAGCTTTCATCAGTTACACTAAACAATGTCTTCTTGACATTGCAAGGGTGTTTAACTGAGATTATGCAAGTTAAAGGAAGCAATGACTACAAGATTCCACACATAAACAAATCAAGACTCTTGAGGATAGAAATGCTGCCAGAATGCATAGAAGTTGATGAAGGACTTATCAAATACTGCCTAACTCACGTGATGCAGGCACAAATTATGACATTGGGGACCTTATGTATCATTTTGGATTTGGCTATGGGTTAATATTGTTTTTTATTTGTTTTTTTTTTGTTTTTGTTTTTGTGTGTTTACAATAGAAACAACTCAATAGGGGTTGTTTATGATGTAAACATAGGGCTTTAGTCTCAGCTTTTATTTTGTAAAAAATGAAGCATCATAGACTGTGTATAAAACCTCCAACTACTAGGGATTTACTCACCTAGTGGTGACTTTGCTTACATTTCATCATACATCACAGAATATAGATCACATTATCAAAGAAAATAATCAAACACCCAATACATCAACATATATGAAGGCACCAGGCGGCTTTAAACCATTATGCACCCAATACATCAACATATATGAAAGCACCAGGCGGCCTTGAGCCATAAAAACCCAATACATCAACATATATGAGGCACCAGACAGCTTTAAACCATTATGTACCCAATACATCAACATATATGAAGGCACCAGGCGGCCTTGAGCCATAAAAACCCAATACATCAACATATATGAGGCACCATGCGGCCATATACCATAAAACAATCAAACATCCAATGCATCTCATCAATAATTTCTCAGACAATATGAAATAGAAGCATCACGAAAATTCAAAATCAAATACGGGCATAACTACTCATCATATCAACATAATTAACACCAACAACCAAAGTGCATGTGAAACCCACTGTAAACCAACAAAAAAGCTGCAAAAGGAAACTTCTCACCAAAGTGAAGAAGGCAGGAAACAAGTGCCTCATCATGTCCATGGATGTGAGTGTCAGCTCTGTAACCGGCGTATGCTCTGTTTCTTGGACTGTCGTCCACCCTTCCGTCTCTGGTTTCTCGCCGAAGTCCACGTTCGACCACGAGACCACATAGATCCTCATACCCAAGAGAATCGGGAGTCAGAGGCGGCAAATGAATACTAATCGAAGCCCATTCGATTAGGGTTTGCTCGGAAGAGGGCACTGGTGAGAGGGGGAACAAGTTTCTGCTGAGAGAGGCGATGTACACTGGAGATGTTGGCCTGTCAGAGGAGATCTCCTCCTTCATCACAGCAGACGGCGGCAGTGTCGAATCGGCGGCAGACACAGACATCGACGAAGCTTCGATTAGGGTTTCCCGGGAAGAGGGCACCGATGAGAGGGGGAACAAAACACCGCTCAGTGAGGCGACGTACATCGGAGAATCCGGCGTGTCGTAGGAGATCTCCTCCTTCATCACAGCGGACGGCGGTGGTGTTGAATCAACGGCGGACACAGACATCGACGAAGCTTCGATTAGGGTTTCTTGGGAAGAGGGCACTGGTGAGAGGGGGAACAGAACACCTCTTAGAGAGGCAACGTATAACAGAGATGCCGATGTGTCGGAGGAGATGTAGTCCTTCATCACCGCGGACGGCGTATCTATGGAATTGACGGCGGATGGTGGCGAAAGGCGATTGCATACCTCGCGAAACGGAAAAGGGTTTGGTTCCGACACCACATCAACGAAGAGTGGTGAAAAATCGGAGGGCATGGTGTCAAATTTCCACGACGAAAAGCCATAAACTTGGGGGAAAATTTTCATGGTAGGGGGAATCGGAGGGGAGAGGCGGACCAAAGAGAGAGAGAATGTAAGAGGAGAAATAATTGTGGCTAACCCTAGGTAGAAATAAGTGGACGAGGTTTAACTTAAAAAAGAGATTAACGTATTGTTATGGGCTTAATCAAACTCTAATTTTTACTATTTTGGGTTTGGGCCACTTATAATGGGATAAATCAAAGAGGAAATGTGACCACTAGGGGTGAGCAAAACCGGACCAAAACCGACGAACCGGACCGAACCGGTTGGTTTTTTCGGTCCGGGCCGGTTTTGGTCCAGTGATTGGTCCGGTCCGGTCCCATTTTACTGGACCGAATTATTGTCGATTCGGTTTCGGTCCGGAGGAGGTGAAAACCGGACCGAACCGAATATATATATATTAAATATATATTTAATATTTTTATTAATATTATTAATATTTTAATTATTTCTAATATTCTGAAAATATAGTAGAAACCCTAATTTCCTAAACTGAACTTCCCCTTCGTCTCTCTCAGTTCTCCAGTCCACCTTTTCTCTCCTAAATTGCGCCGACCCCCCCACTGTCGCGGCGTCGCCGCCATTGTCGCCGGCTCGCGGCCCTCCGTCTACCGCCAACGGCCCAACCGCCCAGCAGTTCGCCATCTCCAATCTCCTCCACTCTCCAGCCGCCAGCAATTCACCATCTCCTCCGGACCTCCACTCTCCAATCTCGCTCCCAGCAGTTCGCCATCTCCTCCACTCTCCAATCGCTCACCTCACCCTCACCCCGAAGTCGCCAGCGCCCAGCAGTTCGCAGCGCCCGCCGCCCAGCGACTCCCCTCCGGCCGCGACTCCCCCGCCGGCCGCTCCAGTCTCCCGTCGCCTCACCAAAATCATTTCTTCAGGTAAGATTTCAGTTTGTGCATATTGTGATTTCTGAATTCTGATATTGTTGATTAGAGCTAGGGCAGATTTTGAAACATGCTTTAATCTTTATGATTTCAGATTTTGAAACATGCTTTAATCTTTATGATTTCAGATTTTGAAACATGCTTTAATTTTTTCGGTTTTGGACCGGACCGGACCGAGAACCGACGGCGGTTTTGGTCCGGTCCCGGTTCGGTCCCAGTGTTTAGGTTGGTCCGATTCGGTCCTACAAATCTTAAGAATTCGGTCCTCGGTTTTGTCGGTCCGGTCCGGACCGACTGCTCACCCCTAGTGACCACTTATATTGAGATGGATGGATGGAGTATAATTTTGGTATTTTTGATTTAAATTTACGAGACAAACTGAGTAACAATTATAAAAAAATCATCAAGATAAATACGAGTTGAAGTGGATCTCGAAGTGGAGCTTATTACTTTAATCGAATAATCAAACTGAACTCGAATTAAACTTAAGCTTAATGGAGTATTTCGAGCTGAAGCTCAATTTAATGGTGGAATGCAAACTCGTCGAATAATCATTTCACGATTCGTAGAGAGCCCTACTTTGAGTCATATATACGCCGTCGAAACTCGAAACCTTAAACCTCTTGCAGGATTTAAAGCAGCTGAGCATTCGAGAGAAACAACAAAACCTCGAAACGCGATGACGTGGAGGAGGGCTCTATTGTGCGCGGGTGGCGTCGCGCACCAACTACTGACACAGCCCTCGCGCACGATAGCTTCGCGGCCGTTTTCGTCGACGGCGTCGTACACCGTCAATTCAGTTATTCTCCGCTCCCTCAAAGACCACTACATTGAAGTCACCAAGATGACTCCACCTCCGGTAAACATTTTTTCTCTCTTTTTTGCGTTTGTATTCGTCCAAATTCATGGGGAATGAACTTTTTAGGGATGTTGGAGGGCTTATGACGAATTATACATTTTATGTGTTCCGATTACTGAACTTTAGGGTTGAATTTGACGTTCTTGGTAACAATAACTATCTATTGGCTGGGAACTATCATCTTCAACCTATGCAGACGTGTTTGGTTTCAACTGTATGCCACTTTTCATTTCAATTCACTCACTCAGAAATAAAGCCAAACATATCCTTGTATATGCAGTGCCTTTTTCAAATTCATTTTCGAATAAGTTCTCCGGTAACAGTTCCTCCTCTTGGATTTGTTTCTTCTTCTGTATTATTAGGGGTATCACTTATCAGGCTGTGATTCAATCATTGAAGTCTATCTTTGTGCATATTATGTGTACTGCAGCGCAAGTCACGTTACAGCAAACTCAGATTCCTGTTAGCTAAGGGTTATGAAGTGTATTGGTAATGGGCATTGGCATGTCCACGGATTACATTTCTTGGCGTATAATAGTAGCTGGCTTTCATATTGAGTTTCTCTGTTGTGACATTATCTAGATCTTTATTTAGTCTATGTTTAGGACATTACAGCTCGATTAAAGATTTCTGAAATGTCTGAGTGTGTATGAACAGTTGTATGTATTTTATCACTTGCCTTGAAAGTAGATATCTTTGATGCTTGAAAGCAGATGAATCTGAAACTTTGAGTGACATAATATAATCTATTGGTGTGACGTTGGATTTTATTGCTTTGGTGCTTGGAGTTCCTCAAAAGTCGGTGCGACCGTTTCTTTTTCTACAATCCTAGACTGCTGATATTTGTTTGTGTTCTTATGGAAAAGTTCTTCATGAAATGATGTTTACCTGTAGATACCTTTTAGCTTTACTTATTCTAGTTAGATTTCCATATTTCTCAGAAAATTAGCCCACCTTCTCCATATGAAGTTGTGAAGGGGGCACTTAACAATGGGGGTCCTGTTCTAAGGCGGATGTTTAATGATGAGGTGATCAATGTATCAGTTATGAGAATGGTCGACATTGTTCCAGGAGGTTCTGCTGATGATTATGGTGGTGATAACATTAATCAATTATTTGTTCATGTTGACATTTCTAAGCCAGGGCAGCAAGAGTCTTTGCATTTCCTTTGTGGAATGTATCCGGATGCTCTTGGGATTCATTCCGTTTCAATGAGACCAAAAGCAGATTCTGGAGGGTTCCTTGTGGTCCCATCTAAATATAATGGCCCAGTCTTTGAGTAAGTGAATTTTTCTGCCTGTTAGTTTCAGGATTCATGCGGTAGATCTATTGTGATGTTAGTAACGAGATTTTCTTGTTTATTTTTTGACCATCAGCTACTTAAATTTGAACTGTAAGCAAACTCCCAAAGATAAGAATCAGAAGATTAATTGTAGACGACTTTAGGATAGCTGGATAGGATAACACAAATTTGTCACTTGGTAGCTTACAGACTTTTAAGTTTACTAATGTCTTTGAGTAACTATCTGGAAATTTTTCGTTTCTAACAATTAATTCTCTGAGATCTTAATTGCATTTCACAAGTAATTTTATGGAATTAGTTTTATTTTCCTTTAGAAAATAACTGCAACCATGCCTTCTCCATGTGTATGGGTCCATACTAAAAGCTATGACAAAATTTTCCCCAAGTTACTCCATATTAGAGCAATAAGAGCAATGATGTGACTTCACTAAATTGAGACCATCTTCTGTTAAGTGTAATAGAGTAATATATATTAATTAATGTTTTTTCTCCCGCACAGAGGTTGTATCTCTTTCCAGCAAGGCTTTTGTATTTCCTTGATTTTTCCAATTTTTTGGGGTTATCTATAACGATAGCTGATAATAAGGACTTTCGTAGAATAATGATAAATATCAATAGTCATCTCTGTATTGGTGATTTTGTAGTTAAAATTAGACAGATATCCAGAAGTGCCGGCGTTTTTTTGGAAAACATTTGGACACTGAAAATACCGTGTGTGTGTGTGTGTATGTTTTTTTTTCTCTGTTTTTTTACTGATACAAATATTTCCAGTGATGTTTCCATCAATATTCTTTCATATATCATTTTTTTCAACATTGTTTTCTAGTAATCATGCCAATGCTACCCTGTTGTTATTCATCACTTATTTATAGCATTCAATTTTCCACCACTCTGAGTCTATCGAACATTATAACTATTTTAGCTTTGGCTTGAGGCGTTAACCACTCTACCATTAGACCAACACACGCACACACTGGACTTGGGTTTTCCGTATTGTGTATTGGATTGGAAGAGGCTGTGGTAGGGTGGTAATCAAGTCGGCAGTTTAGTTCCATTTAAAATGTTAGGATTAATTGCCTTTAGATTATCGAACTTTTATCAAACTCTGATTTTGCATACAAACGTGGTAATTATTGAACTATTAATTTAATCTAATTTTGCTACCAATCAGGATTCCATCCAAAGTTGTTGCTCACATAGCTAGCCACTAGCCGAATAATTGACGTTGTCTCATAAGAAACAACGTTTCTACCAACCGATTGTCACGTGAGAACGATTATGTCATGTCAATTATTTGGCTAGTCATGTCAACAGTAATTTTGGCCGGAATTCTGATTGGTTGCAAAATCAGATTAGATCAATAGTTCGGTATTTATCATGCCAAACTTTGAAGTTTGTATGCAAAACTATAATTTAACGAAAGTTCAGTTATTTATAAGCCTAATATTAACCCAAAATGTTAATACACTCTGAATTGTCTGATGAGACAAATACTATTTTAAGATACTTGAATTTTTATATTGCAAATCGCTTTTTATACAATTGATCGTTTTACATTTTAATATGTTAGAAGTTCATTTGCCCTTTTCATGATCGTGTCAACTGATGAATGTATCTCTTTGAACAATTGACAGAGATGTAAATGAAAAGATTCGAGATGCTCTCCATAGTTATATTGAAGAGCGTGGAATAAACGAGAGCCTGTTTCCATTTCTGCAAGCTTGGCTCTATGTGAAGGATCACCGCAATCTCATGCGTTGGTTCAAAGCTGTTGGGACTTTTGTCAATGAGAGTCACCAAGGAACCCTACAGGCCTAAGGAATTTCTTAATGGTCTTCTCAACTTCTGCAAACGTCATTGATAGAAGATTTTGCTTCTTGAAACTACACCAAATCTGAAAATTAAAATATTCCCGGTAAGCTAGCACTTTATCTACTGAAGTAGACCTAGTTACTGTCACTTTGGCTATCGACTTCATTTTGATTTTAAGGTATCTTTGCTCTCTGTGAATTGGCATATAGTTTTTAGCATTCACGCAACTGTTCTGATTTCTGTGATAATGGTTGCTGTGTATAGCACATTCTGTTTCATAAGTTGGAACTGTTAGTGCTGACTTTTTAAAATTTTCTTTGATTTCCAATTTAGATTTTTGATTATTTACTAATAATGTGAGAAAATACAGTTGACAGTTTTGAGTTTGGGTTGATTGCAGCTTAGAATAACACATTTACTAATCAATACTGCAAATTTCCCACGATTTTTAAAACGTTGTAATTGCAATGTCACTTTTCAGTTTTTAGCTATTAACATTTCCAAATGTTTCATTAGTAATGCTATGTCGTTTCCTCCGTAAAACAACACCGTTTTAGTGTACACTGTTGTTTTACCGAGGAAAAGATTGAGATGATAAAGTGTTGCTTTTAGTGTTATTTTTTTAAAATAGTTTGAAATTGACCTTATAGTGTCCTTTTATTTCGATTTTTTTATATTATTATTATTATAAAAGAGTTTCACTAGTGACATAAGGCTTGGTAGCTATTATGTGTCTCATAAAAATTAGTGATATTTGATGATGTAGCTAGCTAATCACTAATAGTTACATTTTCAAATGCCACTAATTTTTGTGACACAAATATTAGCTACCAAGCCTCTTGTCACTAGTAGAATTTTTTTTTTGTAGTGATTATTTTTGTTAGCTTGAGTCAAAATGTCTGGTTAACATTGGATCAGTAGTGTAGAACTGTAGATGTACAAAATCATTTTGGATATTATAAATTTTATCTGAAAAATCACTGTAAAGTTAAAGTGTGAAGTAATTTTTAAGAATAACTCTAATTTCCATGGAGTTCGCTTTCAAGTAAATTGTAGTGGTCCGTTTGTGGATAGATGTTGTTTGAGGTCGTAGTCTATTCGGTTGAGTTTAATATGGGGATTAAGGCCTATCATATCTCAAAGATCTTATGGGTTTCGACCTATTAAAAGAAATTTATTAGAAAAATAGTATTATTCTATTAAATAAAAAACGGTGGATTCACCAAAATGTATCTTTAATTGGATTGAAAGCTCGCGATCATTATGGATGAGATCCCTATCTCCTATTTTTGGGCCCATTTTTTTAAATGTGTAACACGTTATTTTTCACTTCACTGAGTTTTGTAGTTTATAACAATATTAGAACTCAATATACTCTCTCTCAAGCGTTCATAAAGTATCGAGGCACTATCCCTTTAATTATTTATTATTTATTCATTTAATTGATTTTTAATTAATTAATTAAATTCCGTAGCAATTTAATTTGATTTATTTTAAATTCTAGTTAAGGATGTATAAATTCTAGGAGCATTTGGGTTTAATTAACCGCACGCAAGTTTCGTATTTCGCCGTGCAGGCTAATGTATAAAGTTTCTTGCACGATTTCGAAAAGAAAAAAAAGAAGATGATTGGAGTCTTGTATGTATATATATTGGTTACATAAATAAATTAATGCTTGGGCAAGTGTAGTAGCAAAGCGCTCATTAGAATTTAAAATCTCATTTTTCTAGAATGTAATGTCATGATGAAAATGATGTGTAGTTTTTTCATGAGGAATCTCATTTTTTCTAGAATATAATGTGATGATGAAAATGATTTGTATTTACACATCCATATCCTTTTGGTCATGAGGAAGTCAACCGTGCTTCACATGGGCAATTTCTCATCATCTCCGATTCTCTTTCCCCTTTGCAAGGTGTGGAAAAACATAAAGAGGGCATTTTCCCATTTTTATTAATTTCCAAATATTAGCACGCATCTCTACTTTTGGATAAATCTAATAAAAATACAGCTTCTTCTCTAGTCGAGAGAGAGCAAGCAACACCAAGGTTAATCTTATTAATTATACTTGCATCATACTTTACTAAAAGGGTGTTTGGTTGAGCTTCTAAGCTCTTTAAAATAAACTTATAAGCTGTAAAAATAAGTTTTAAGAGCTTATAAGCTCTCCAAAAAATAAGTTTTATATCTTATTTTCTCATTATCTTATAAGCAATATTTATTTTACAAAAATAATTTAATTATAATTTTTATTATATATCATTCTAATTTCATTTGATTTTTCTTCGATTTTCTCTGTCAAAAAAGATTTCCTCTCTGTAGTTTATAAGTTAAATAAACATTTTTTTACAACTTATAAGCTCTTAATGTATTATAAACTCTTGAAACATTCAAATATTTACAAGTTTTTTAAAATAAGTTTAGCGATGTTGAGTAAGCTTCATATTTAATCCAACAGATCAATCAATTAAATGGACGAACTAAATTCAACTGGAGGCCCTTCGATCGACATCTCCACCAGTGCTCCTAAAAGAATTTCAATTTGTTTGTGGTTTAAGGTTGTTAAAGAAGAACTTTGAGGGTTGGAGGCCCTTTGATCGACATCTCCACCAGTGGTTTAGGGTGCTAATATCCATAGTCCCAAAAGATTGTTGGATCTACCCTCAACAATTACTAAACCTTTATTTATTTCAAATTGAATACAATATTTAAGTTTTGTATAGAAAATGATGTGCCAAATATTTAATAAGTTGACTTAAATAGTATTTTACTCCCTCCGTCCACTAATTCAGAACCTAAGTAGCAAAACACGGGTTTTAAGAAAAAATGTATTTTTATTAGTTGAGTGGAGAAAGGGACCCACACTTAATGTATTGTTTATTAGTTGAGTGGAGAAAAAGTGTATTGTTTTGGGACCCACCAATTAAATATAAATAAAAACTTACTAAAAATGGATAGACCTTGAGTTGGTGGACGTCCCAAAAAGGAATGAAAGCCTTGAATTAGTGGATGGAGGGAGTAATTGTCATGTGAAGTGAAATTATTAGACAAATTATATTGAAACTTTAAATGATGTACAAAATATAAGCTTAATATTCATTTTGAAATAAATTAATATTTAGTAATTTAATTTGATACAAATATCATAGTTTAGTCATTAACCGTAGCTCGGCACGAAAACTATTAACATAAAATTACATTTTATTCTGACTTCAATATTGGAGTTGAGAGCACTTTCAAAAAAATTAACATTGAAAAGGAAAAATTAACATGGAGGCACAAATCATTCACTTCAAAGTTTAAAGTGAGAAATGCAAAAGAAATACTATAATTAAATGACAAAAGTCATTGCCAAAAAATGTCAACTAGCAAGACATTGTGGCCCGAGATAAACAGGCATGAAGGAAAAAGTCAGCCAAGTATAGAGATAATGGAGTGGTCAATTTACTAATTTTTTTAGTCAAAAAGGCCATTTGATTTTAGGTCCCTTTAATGTCTACAATGGACACCAATAACACGAGTCATGAGGGCCACTTATTGTTTGATATATTATATGATGATAACAAAGTTGAAGTTTTTTAAATTTTATTAATAGTATCTATTAAAATGTTGTTAAGGCCTAATATTGAATTACTTTTGCAAAACTGATAAAGATAGTCAAGGTTGGAATATACAAAAACACAATTAACTGATATTCAAATTTAAAAATAAATAAAAATAAATAAAAGATCTGTTATTGTAGAATATCATGAACGGCAACTTCTTAATAACATATACGATGTGTACCGATGAAATAAAATACACAATAATGTAGAGAATGTGATAAAGAAAATGAATTAAATGCTAAAAAAATTATAAACTTTAGCATGATTTTGATTTTCTACACGTCTTATATATAAATTATTAATAGCACCAGTTTTCGAAATTTGTAGTAATATAAATATATTCAAATTTTTCTGACAAACAAAAGAAAACATGGCGTGATTCTTTTAGAATATAGTGTATTACTTGCCACATATATAGAACTCATAGAATGACGTCATATACTTATCGAAGCTGAAATACATTGATCGTGTTTATTTTGCTAAACTATTAGTATTATTATTACACCAAAGTGTAACATGTGTCTTAAACCAAATTCGATTCTTGAATTTTCTTAAGCAATTAACCTAAATTTTTTAATAGATCTTTATATTATATCGAATTATCCAGATACAATGGATATGCGCTATATAATATATATTTTCTAATTAGGAATTGATGGTCCTAACTTTCATGGATCCTAACAAAAGTTTAGGAGAAAATGAAAAGCAAATCCATGACATTATTATATCAAAATAAGGAGAGTGTAAAGTGGGAAAACTTTGTTCTTGTGGTCGGTTTGGTATTTCTATATTGCATTAATTTGGTATTCAAGAAAAAAGAACTTTAACATGTGGCTCAAATTTGTTGCTTTGGAGGTGCATCACTGTATGTGCACTTCCTCTGGATTTTTGGGGTCTCGTTTTAATTATTAGGTCATTGAATAACTTATTAGTGCAATAGGTCACCCCATTAGATTATTATACTCTTCTATAATAGTTTACAAACATTTCTTTTTAAATATGAATTTGGGGCCATTGGAGGTTGATCTTAGTTTGCACAAATGTCATCTTTAAGCTAGATGACAAAAAAATGCTAATAAATAATGTGGTAAATACAAATTGAGAGAATTCTCCTACCTATTGATACCACACTTACGTACCACGTTTTAAAATATTATTTTAATAAAAGTTTATTATTAATACAAAACTAATTATGATGTAATCAACCCTAATAGTCATTAACTATTACTAACTAAAAACTAAAAAATAATTACCTCGATTCAGATTTACCTGGAATTGAGATTATGTTTCCAATAAATATAGCTAGGAAAGGATGAACAAGTGATATAATTACTCAATACCCATAACAATGAATCAATATAAATCTACAGTTGAGACCTAGTTCAATTTTTAACAACGAATTCATTTTCGACGATTTAAAAACACTCGTGGCACCCTCCCCAAAATACATGGAAAGACTAATAGGTTGAAAGATAAAGGATAGTGAGCCTATACATCAGTGCCACATGTGTTTTTAAATCGCCGGAGATGAATTCGTTGTTAAAATTGAACAGGGTCCTAAAATTGGCGTATAAAAATAAATTTTTAAAAGTTCATTTTAAAAATAGATTTTGACTAAAGTTCATGAATTTACATACATTTAACTATTTTTTTATTTGTCCGTTATATCCTTTCAAAATACTTTTAAGTCCCCAACAATATTTTCTTCTTCTTTGTAATTTATTATAAATTTAATAAGAACAATTTGTTTAACAAATTATGTAAATGGTATTTTATTAATTTACAAGGACGAAATATCAAATCTATAAAGTACTTTGGAAATATAAATACTTGTTTTTTCACATATAAAATTCTAAGTGAATGCAATGAGATATAATTTTGCCAAATTAAGGTTTAGCTTCAAAATTGAGTAAGAAATATACGTTTTCCTTTCATTTCACATTTTTAAAAGAGTTGCAGAAAACCATAATATTATCTGTTTAGTGATAAAATCGAAATCCATGTTCTATTTTAGGAATATCTAATTCCACACTCTTTCATTGCTTAGAAGAGTGGGAAGTGTATTAGTGAGAGGAGGTTGCAAGTAATTAAAGATTTCATACCATATCTTAGATCAACACTCCAAATTTCTTTTTTGAGTTTGGTTTTGTAAGCATAACCAAGAAATTTGAACAAGCTTAATGTGAATTCGTATATTGATAAGTCAACAAATAAAATCGATTAATAATGATGCTTATAACCAAGTAAAAGGAGTTGCAAAGTTTCTAAATTTAGAAATAAGGTCATCTTTGTTGAAATCCAATTTCATGGAATGAGTCCAATCACAACGATTGAAATTTGATGTAACATCAAACAAATGCTTAGGTTGGAGTCAAGTTACACAAACTCATGAACCCAATCCTATATTATCCTTATAGAGCAACAAGAGAAGTGAGTATTGTATTGTGTGAATAGTGAGAGGCTCTTATAAATTTATATGTTTATGCATCTCGTGACGTGATTATGAAATATGTAATACGTTATGAGATCACGACACACAATATTGTGATATGATCATATTATGTATTTTCTTTGTTTTTATTTAAGTGCCCATTTTGATTATTTTTTTTCAATAAGTGTTATATTTCAAAATTTGAGAGTATATAAAAATGATACTCTTTCCATTTTACCCTTATTTAATATTTTTCGTAATTTGGTGACACGTGTATGAAATTTTCATGGTACTTAATAAGGTTAAAAATCCTATTTTCTCGGTGACGTAGCGCAAGCGTAGAACACGGATAAATTGAGAAGAAAACTCAAAGTTTTTGTAATTATTCCAACTCCCCAAAATAAGTGGCTAGAATAAGTATATATAATAAGCTAAAAGTTAAACCCTAAATAAAGCCCATGCAAGGGTCCAACTTAAACAACTCAAAACAATACTAAAAGTCTAATAAGTAAATGACGTAAATAAAAATAAACTTTGGGCTGGAACACACAATCAAAAGAATCCATGAAAGCAACTGCAAGTACGTCGGCATCATTCTCCCCCACCAAAGAGCGAGGCGACCTCGACTCAGAACCATCATCATTATCACCAAGGTAAGGAACAAGATGTTTCACATTAAAAACATCTAACGTACGAACATGAGAGGGGAGCTTTAAACGGTAGGCATTAGGATTAATTTTCTCAATAATCTCGATCGGACCAATCTTGCGGGCAGCAAGCTTGTTGTACTCGTGGGCAGGGTAACGATCCTTGGTGAGGACAGCATAGACAAAATCTCCAACCTGAAACTCAACATGTCGACGACGACGATCCGCTGCAGCTTTGTAGGCAGCGTTAGCCTCTAAGAGTTGAGCATGCGTGGCTGCATGGGTGCTGCGCAGAGACTCAATGAGATAAGCAGCGTGGGCCTCAATACGAATAGGAGACGACAAAGAGAGGAGATCCACCGGACCACGAGGAAGAACCACATAAACAACTTGGAAAGGGCACTACCCGGTGCAACGATTAATAGCAGCATTATGAGCAAATTCTACATGGGGAAGACGAGAATCCCATGAACGTAGATTTTCACCAACAAGACAGCGTAAGAGATTGCCCAATGAACGATTAACAACCTCAGTTTGGCCATCCGTCTGAGGATGATAAGCACTACTAAAGTCTATTATAGTGTTAGCCATACGCCACAAACTTCGCCAAAAGAAACTTAAAAAACGAGTATCTCTATCCGAAACAATAGAGGAGGACAGCCCATGCAAACGGTAAATCTCCCGAAAAAATAATTGTGCAACTTGCAAAGCATTAGAAGTTTTCTTACACGGAATGAAATGGACCATCTTGGAAAATCGGTCAACCACGACAAAAATAGAATCGTGACCACGTTGGGTGCGAGGCAGACCCAACACAAAATCCATGCTAATCGCACTCCAAGGCCAAATCCATGCTAATCGCACTCCAAGGCACCTCCGGGACAGGTAACAGCCAATAAAGACCAGCATTAGAAGCGGTGCTTTTAGACAATTGGCAGACACGGCAACGAGAGACGAAACATTGTACATTGCGCCGAAGAGAAGGCAAAAAATAAGCACGTTGCAGCAGCTCGAGAGAATGGTCACGCCCAAATCAGTCACAAGCTTGAGACCAATGTTATCGATGGCGGCTGGCGGTCCATGGCAGTCCGGCTTGAAAACCGCCATAAGGATATGGCGGGTGCCATGGCGGGTTATGGCGGACGCATGTCGGACGCATGGCGGGTGCCAAATGCAAATTATGAAATTAAAACATGCAAAAATCCAAGAAAAATCATAGAAAACTTGATATCCTAAGTTTAAAGATAACATATTCCTAAGTTCAAAGTTCAAACATAACAAAATGCAATAATAACTAATAAGTTCAAGTCTTCAACTTCAAGCATAGAACATAGATAGATAGATAATAATGTCTAATAGGAAATAAAATGCTAGTCCTCCTCATCAACATCCACGTAGTCATCTTCTTCATCATCATCCAAAGGAGCAAACCCTTCTTCCTCTTCTCCTTCGGATTCCTCATCAATGTCATTCTCATCAACCTCATCCTCATCATCAAGTTCTTCATCCTCAAGCACCCTCTCTAACTCTTTCCCTTTTGATCTTGAAGATGTGGAAGTCATTGTGTTTTTCTTAGATCTAACACTTGTAGCTCTATAACTAGCACCAACACCACTAGATTACTGCTTTCTTTTCCCTGCGATGGCACGTCTAGTATAAGTAGCCAACTCCCCAGCCCCCGAAGCCTCATAAACAGTGTCCCAATTAAGTGAATCACTCTCAAAAACCAAATCATTCCTTGCATCATTTTCATCATCCACCTCTCCAACTAACCACTCATTGCACTCATCAATATCATTGAGTGAAATTAGATCAATTTCATGTATATGATTATACCTCTCAACCAACTTTTGATTATACTTGACATAAACCAAATCATGCAACTTCTTATGCTCAAGCCTATTTCTCTTTTTTGAATGGATCTGCCACATTAAACATAATAATGCATTATTTTTTCTAAAGATTGATCATCTTAAATAAATCATAAAAGCATACTACACTAGATATAAGCTTGCCTGCTCAAATACACTCCAATTGCGCTCACATCCGGATGCACTACAAGTTAGGCCTAAGATTTTAATAGCAAGTTGTTGCAAATTTGGAGCCGAGTGGCCATACATCCTCCACCATTGAGCTACAATAACAAATATTATATTATTAAAATTCATAATGAATAATTATAAAATATATAATCTAAATCAAGAAATAATATCTCACCGGGAGGAATTTTCTTGCGTCGTCGTTCAGCAAAGTCACTACCAAATAGACCACCACAAGACTTGTAGCTTGCCATCTCTACAAGAATCTTATCTTGAACATCTTTGCTTGGCACCAACCTTTCAATGGTATCATACAATCCTCTAGTGACCTCCATATCAAATTCCAACTGCTTGTTGTCATATAATATGTCTGGATTCAAGAAGTGACCAGCTGCATGCAAAGGCCTATGGAGTTGGCAGTCCCACCTATTGTCAATGATGGCGAACACTTATTTGTATCGGCTTTCATTGTTTTGAAAAGACTTTGCTATTGCTTCTTTTGCCTTCTTCATTGCTTCATAAATGTACCCCATTGCCGGTTTCTTTTCACCATCAACAAGTTGAAGGACTCGTACAGGAGGAGTCATGACCTTGAGAGTGTACACAATATTATTCCAAAACGAAGGCATGAGTTCAATTTTTGTTGCCTGTTTCCCCTTAGCTTCCTTAGACAACTTATTTTGTGTCCATTCTTCAGAAGTGAACATCTTTCATAGATTCGCCTTTTCTTTGTGAATCCTTCCTAATGATAGAAAGGATGTGGCGAAACTAGTCACTGCAGGCCTCACCAATTCCATTTTGTTTGTGAATCGCCTCAACAAACTCAAGGTACTAGTGTGATTGTAGATGAAACCAACAAACTTCACTCATCTTTGAATGATGGTCTTTATTTGAGGAAGCTTGCCGATATCTTCAAGCATCAAATCAATACAGTGGGCTGCACAAGGAGTCCAGTACAGATGACGCCTCTTCTCCATTGACATCTTGCCAGCAGCCACATAGTTGCTCCCATTATCCGTCAATACATGGACAAGATTCTCTTCCCCAATTTCTTCGACCAACTAATCAAGCAACTCAAATAATTTCTCCCATGTCTTCACAAAGGCCGAACCATCAATTGACTTCACAAACACTGTCCCAGAAGGTGAATTAACTAAGAAGTTAATTATAGTCCTTTGCTTCCTATCTGTCCATCCATCTGACATAATGGAACAACCATGTCTGCCCCATTCTTCTTTATTCTTCTCCAGCAAGCTGTTAGTATATTCTAATTCTTTGTTTAAGAGTGGAATCCTTATGCTGTGATAGGTAGGAGCAGGTAAATTTCTTCTGTAAGCACCAATTGCTTCAATCATATTTTGAAAGGCATCCAACTTAACCAAGTTGAATGATAGGCCGACTTGGTACCAAAAACGGGCTATGTATTGATGGACTCGAGCCACAACTTCTTTGTCAATTGCCCCTCTTATGTTTGTTTGCTTCCCCTTCTCCTTTGAACTTGTTGTCTTCGTCAAAAACATCTCTATAGAACCTTTCTTTATAGGTTGAGAGGTTCCACAAGAACGGGAAGAAGAAAGAGTTGGAGTTGCAGATTCATCCTCCTCATCATCGAATCCAAATCCAAGATCAATGTCTTTTGGATTGGTTCCTTTCTTTTCATTCTCTTTAGCTTGATAATACTCCAACAACTCCGTTCGAACACTTGGTGGGGCTAGCTTACACGGTGCCACCTTGCCCCTCTTTCCAATTTAGTGCTCCTTCCTTTAGTGATACCGAAATTCATAATCTTGTTGCAATATAGGCACTTTACTTTGTTCGTGCCTGGCCCGACAGCCACACAGCGCTTCCAACCCGGGTCATTACTCTTAACAACAGTATTGGGGACTGAAGAAGCTTCACCCGACATTATCAACCTAAAAACGAAACAATTGCAGATTGCAAATAAAAAAAATGCCAACTAAATCATATTTTTACACTAAGTATAAAGTATCCTAATGTTATAAACTGAAAAATTTCAGAAAATATGAAATAATCGAAATAATCTATTGTTTAAATGAAATAAACTGCTGTAAAAATTAGAAAACAACTAAAAAATGAAAAATAACAAAAAAAATTAAAAAAAGGACCTACCTGAGGTCGCCGGAGCAGTGGTCGCCGGTCCGAAATCAGAGGAGGCGGCGCAGAGCAGTTTGAATTTGGGAGGCTACTAACGTTAAAACCCTAGTTCTAAACCTAATTTAACTAAGTCAAAGGGTCAAAGGGTCGGGTCAACGGGTTGACCCGCCCGTAAAGCGGGTCATGGGCCTAATATCCGCCATATCCCGCCATGGCCGCCATGACACCATGGATATGGCGGCCGCCATGGCAAAAATGCCATGCCATAAGAATTTCATGGTGGGCTGCTCAAAAACCGCCACCGCCATCCGCCATGGCGCCGCCATAGCGGAAATTTGACAACACTGGTTGAGACGGAGACTACACTCGGGAATACACAAATGAGTGCCCTTGAAAAGAAAACCATCAAACAACACAAAATCACCCACTTCACCGGTACGCACATACAAAAGAATAGGACCAAAATATGGATCAGTGTGGTAAAATTTAGGTAAGAGCTCAAAACCAAGTACGGAGACACGCATGTCCCGAAGAACAAGAGCACGACGGCTCAAGGCATCAGCCACACGATTAGAAGCACCCGAGCGATGCTTCAAAATAAAAGTGAATTGTTGTAAATATCCTGCCCACGAGGCATGTCAGGCAGATAAATTATCCTGAGTAGCGAGATGACACAAAGCTTCATGGTCGGAATAAAGAATAAACTCTTGTTGAAACAAATAGTGATGTCAATGGCGAACAACACGTACCACCGCATAAAACTCAACGTCATACGTGCTATAGCGAGAACGTGTGCCTGATAATTTCTCGCTAAAGAAAGCAACAGGACGAGCAGACTAGCTGAGCACTGCACTTATACCAACTTTAGAAGCATCACAAGATAGTTCAAAAGGTTGATCAAAATAGGGGAGAAGAAGCACCAATGCGGTAGTTAAGCGTTGTTTGACCAAATGGAATGTAGATTCACCCTCTGGCGTCCAAGAGAAGGGTTTGCGAGCAATACAATCAGTGATAGGAGCCATAATACTGCTGAAGTGAGCAATAAAATGACTATAAAAAGACGCCAAACCATGAAAACTCCGTGCTTCGGTGACCGTTGACGGCGAAGGCTATTCATAAATGACAGTGACCTTAGAGATATCCACTTGAATGCCTTGAGAGGAAATCACATAACCCAAAAATAAGATGGATTTCGCACAAAATAAACAATTCTGAGGAGCCGCATAGAACTTCTCTGAACGAAGAATAATGAGACCAGCTCAGAGGTAAGCAAAGTGATCCTCCAGAGAACGGCTATAGACCAGAATGTCGTCAAAATAAACGACAACACAAGTGCCAATGAGAGAACGCAACGTCTGATTCATAATACGCATAAAAGTGCTCGGCGCATTAGATAAACCAAAAGGCATCACCAACCACTCGAACAAGCGTTCTCGAGTCTTAAATGCAGTTTTCCACTCGTCACCTGGCCGAATCCGAATCTGGTGATATCCACTATGAAGATTGAGCTTACTGAAAATGGATGCTCCAATTAATTGATCGAACAGATCATCAAAACAAGGAATGCATGGGAAAACGATAGCGTACTGTAATTTTAAAACTAGCACGAATATCAACATACATACGCCACGTGGAATCTTTCTTAGGAATTAATAATGCTGGGACAGCACACGAGCTTAAGCTTTCACGAACAACTCCACATGATAAAAGTTTTTCGACTTGCTGACGAAGCTCGGCATGCTCAATTGGGCTCATACGGTAGTGCGGGCGGTTTGGGAGATATGCACTAGGAATTAAGTCTATCTGATGTTGAATGTCGTGGAGAGGCGGTAAACCAGACAACAATTCATCGGGAAAGACATCAGAAAATTCATGCAAGAGTCGTTCAAGCTCAGGCGATGATGAGGCAGATGGCGTAGCATGTTCGAGGCCTACCGAAATGAGAACATAAGGCGTCTACTACGAGTTCACGACAGAGTTCGGTGTGAGCTATGAGTAAGATAAAGGCGTTGGGCGATGGGAAACGGGGTAACGAGAAATGGAGCACAATTTTGGCACCATCAAAGATAAAGCTATAAGTATTGAGACGGCCGTCATGAGTGACTGAGCGATTAAACTGCCATGGCCGACCGAGTAATAAGTCGCAGGCATCCATGGGAATAACATCACACCATATAGAATCTTTGTACTTCGAGCCCACAGATAACAATATCAATGCTTGACGATCGACAGTAATAGAATTCCCACTCTGAATCCATGCAAGCGTGTATGAAGAGGGGTGCAGTTCTGTCTGCAAATTAAGTTTTGTCACTGCCTCTACTGCCACAACATTTTTGCAGGGCCCTGAATCGATGATAAAATGACAAACTTTGCCATGGATGGTGCATGTGGAGTCAAATATGTGAGAACGTTGTGGATTCAAGTTGTTGTCTCGAGAAGAAAGATAGGAATGACGAACCACCAGGAGAGGGCCCGTGTCGTCGGTGACGTTCTCTTCGGGCAAAAGCTCGTGAGGAGCTGTGTCAAAAACTGCTGGACCATCATAATCACAAGGTAGCTCGTCATGAAAGATGGCATGATGGCCACGAGTACGGGGGCAAGCAACACGTTGATGCCCGATTTCACCGCAAGCATAACAACGATCTAATCGAGGGGCAATAACAGCTAGGGGACGCGAGGTCCTTGGAGTCGTGGAGCTTTTTGCGGGAGCTGTAGAGCAAGGCACGCTAGGAGTGATGTGGGAGGAGCGTTGATTGGCCTATTGCTCCAAAAGAATAGCACGCTGATGTGCTTCCAAGACAGAAATAAGAGCAAAAAGATTTAAAGTATCCTGTTACGACTGTTTCAAACCACTAACATATCGAGAAACCAATTGAGCCGGAGAATCACGAATATCAATTCACGATAATAATTGGTAGAATTCGTCTGTATAAGCATCAACAGAACGAGAATTTTGACGGAGAGTATGGAGACATTGATAAAGTGTGTTTTCATAATTAAAAGGTAGAAACTCATGTTGTAGATGTTTGCGAAATTTCGACCAGGAAGTGATGCGAGGCTTTCTTTGCCGCTGACGTCTCATCTTCAATTGCTGCCACCAGGACAAGGCACGGCCCCGAAAATGAGTGACGACAAGGGAAACACGGTGATGGTCAGGGATTGCCGTGAAAACCAATAACTCCTCCACAAAATTGAGCCAATCCAAAAACTCGGACTGGTCAAGACTACCGTTGAATTCAGGCAAATCGAGTTCGAAGCTAGACTCCCAACGTCGACTTTCGTCCCTATGATCCAAGGGTGCGAAAGGATTGACGTTCGAAAGAGTATCTGAAGCATCATCGTCCGAGAGATCGTTGAGGGAGATCTCAGATGGAGGACGTCATTGATAGCCACCACCATCGGGAGTGCGCTCATGATTTGCGGGGTGCCATGGGCATGGCAATGCGGTGGTAATAACCAGGCACAATTCCTCAAAACCGGTCGTGAGAGCTTGAACTTGCCGACCCAAGTTGGCAATATTGGCATCATGGCGCGCATCGGCCGTGTTAACAGGCTGACGACGAGGCGGCATAGCAATGATTCGTGACTGGTCTCTGAATACCAACTGACGTAGCGCAAGCGTAGAACACGGATAAATTGAGAAGAAAACTCAAAGTTTTTGTAATTATTTTAACTCCCCAAAATAAGCGGTTGGAAGAAGTATATATAATAAGCTAAAAGCTAAACCCTAAATAAAGCCCATGCAAGGGTCCAACTTAAACAACTCAAAATAATACCTAAAGTCTAATAAGTAAATGACGTAAATAAAAATAAATTAAACTTTGGGCTGGAACACACGATCAAAAGAATCCATGAAAGCAAGTGCAAGTACGTCGGCATCACTCGGTAAGTTTAATTTGATGGTGTATGAGACAATTAAAAAAGTAGAGGGAGTTTAATACAATAGTATCATGAATAATCATATGAGGTAAACAAACTACTGCATATAAATATTTTCTTTTGAGTTACAACTCACATGCATATTAGATGACTCGAACCTCCGATGTACTAATTGGAGCATAAATGTTTGCCGGAGCCAATTAGGACAATGGAGGACAATTGTAACCCCCTTTTCCCTCCCACCTAAAAAAATAATTTTTATTTTTTATTATTATATATAAAAATAAAAAATTATTGACATCTTTTTTATTAGTATCCCCGTCTCATAATTTTTTTTTATATATATAAAACTTCTTGAAATAAATAGACATGTCACTTATTCTCCAATGTTGTCTATCAAATTGGTGTTGATTATTCCAATTACTACTCAAGTGCAGAGATATTATTTTTCGAAATGACTCATGCCAAGAATAAGACAATAAGTTATGAAATAGCATGGGTAATCAATTTTTAAATCATTGTTTAGTCACTTTTGTTGAGAGATATGTATTTCTACAAAAATTTTATGATGATATTGTCAATTGCTTTCAACAAACGAAGATGAAGACTCATCGAAAAATAAATTAGATATTCATGTAACTAATTTGTTTTGTATTTTAGTATTTATGACACAAAATTGAACAATATTGCAAAATGTACTAGTTTTAATGTTAAATATTTTTTATTATTTATATAATTAGTTGTTGCACCCCAAATTCAAGGTTTTGGATTCGTTATTACGGCAAGTAAATACAAAAAATAAAGGTGCATGCCATTCATTTGCTAAGGATATAGATATCCTAAATACCCGATTTACTAAAATAATTAAGAACACTTTTCTATGAATAAAGACCATTTAATTTTCTTTCTTAACTACAGACTACAGTAGTGTCAGTCACACTCACAATCTCCAATGTATTAAGGATAGTGGGATCCTCAACCGTTAATTAAATCGAACGCAACTAACACCAAAAACGTTAAAGTTCTTGAATTCGAGTCTACCATAACACGATTCTTAAATTTTTTTTATTTAGTTAATAATTTATATAAAAAAAATGCATCAAATTTTGCTATCAGATTTTTTTTTTCGATATCCCTCAATGTGAACACATTCACTTTGTGACTGCCAACAAATTTGTCAAATAGAAAAATATTGATTTATTTAATTTGTTTTTGTAATAAAATCTTTTAGTTATTTTACTGTATTATTGATTTTATAGTTTTTTTATATTTATTTTAAAAAATTACCAAAAAAGTAACTATTAAATTAAATAAATCAACCTTTTCCTATTAATTAATTGGCAGTTGAATTTGTCATCACGAGCACAGAACAACGCCGTCCGGGGCCGTTCCACGCTTATGAAGAACAAACCTATATATAAGTTAACAAAATACTTTGTTTCATGAAGATAACAATAACTAAACGACAATATCTGAATAATCTATGGGAAAAAGTTAATAGAGATGGCAAAACATCAATAGAGACGTAATTTGAAAAATTATTTAATTAATAATCGTTGATTACAGAAGTTAATTACATAAATGCAATCAGCAACACCATGAGATTATTGTCTGGATTTTACATAAGTTTCTCTTTGCTTTGCTGTTTTTCTTCTTTACATTTCTAATAGACAAATACTTTTTCTTACCGATGTTTTTCTAATAAATTTTCTTTGAAAAAGTTTTAATTAGACTCGACTCTTCGTTACTGTCTTTATGCTATTAATGGACGTTGTTAGATTTTTCTTTTTCTCAATCTCTTCGATAAAATTTTAATTCAGCATATTTGAAGTATTTTAAGAGATAATTTTTTTAAATAAATACAAAACTATATTTTAACCCTTAAATACTTTTTTATGATAATTAGCAGAAAGAATGTACGTTGTACGTGTAATTAATGTTATTTTATTTGATAATTTATTACTATTTTAAAAAATCTATTAATTCAATACTTTTATTAGATAATTTATTGGATGAATATATTCATTTATAAGCATTATCAATAGCTATAGAAATATATCGCATAGATTTAGTGTAATATCTAATAAATTAATATATTTTTATAAATATATAATATGTAAAATAATTTTAAAATAAAATATATAATAGAGGTAAAATAGGTCATCCAGTTGTGCCTTAAGATGTCTTAGACTCTTTTTCTATTATATTAGTATAGTATAGATTAATGCGCGTTAAAAAACTAGAAACTAACCGTCAAAACCAAAATTTCCTACAATGTACACTACCTAATTAGTCAAGCAAAAAGTCATCCAATTCGAATTATATTTTCAATCACGAAAAAAAAAAGTAATAGGACAAACAAACAAACGAAATAAAGAAAAAACAAGATTATTATATCAGTATCTCACCCCCAATCATATCTGAAGTTTATCACTCTGAGGTTTATCAATAGTGATGATCTGATGACCCAATATTGTTACCTAATATTGCAATAATTTTTCCATTTCACAATTCTTTTATCATTAGTATAATTTATAATTCGGTATTGTGTAGGACAAATTAATATGATTTGGTTGAATATAGTGTGACATAATGTTGCATTTCAAGGTAGATGCTGTAATCAATATGGGTGGCACACTGCCCATGCCTCTTTCATCACCATTTTGCACCACAAATTTTGCTCTTTTTGCAAGTGGGTTTCATTCAATTCTTTGATTAGACATTTTGAGAAAAGTAAAATAAATAGTATTAAGACAAGGAGGTCCATGAAATTTTTATAACCCTATGCATCTATATATCTCCACTACGTCCGCTAACAATTGCCTACGCACTCAAAGAATGTGTTACACACCAACTGTATTACAAGCATATACTAAAATTTATGAATACATAATACGATAACTTAGATTAGTCAATAAGAAAACAGATCTATGAATCATGTTTTTCTTTTTCTTTTTCTTTTTCTTTTTATACAACTGGTATCTATTTTCACGAGTCTCTGTAAACAACTCACACCATCTATTTAAAAGATTAATTTTGTTCTTTTTTTCCCCTCCGAGGGATAATACTCTTGTTGAAATAAATAGTTAATTAATATCATAATTACGTTAGTAATTAATGGAATTAAATGATATTTTTGGAATCTACATGTTGAGTAGATTAATTTGGTATATTTAATTAGTTGTTCAAATCTATTAAGAATTGAATGAGTAATTAATGCCCAAAAATAGCCATTTGTAAATAGAAATATGGTGTGTTGTCCCACATTGGAAAAACAAGAAAGTTGTAAGCTATTTATAAAGTATTATCTACCATAAAGGAACAATCAAGTGTGCTCTTCTATGGTGGACCATATGGTGCACCCAAGTGAGTTTTGACATCCAGAGAGATTTATTCTAGTTTAGTTCACATACTTAGTCTCGAGTATGAAGCTGCATCGTCATTTTATTTTCTACACTTTCAAATAACAACTCTTTCTGTCCTATAAGAATGTATTACTTTTTCTATTTTCATCTTTCCGATAAGAATGTATCACATCTATTTTGAAATATGATCTCATACATGATCTACCACACATTATCGTATTTTTAAAAAAGTAGTGGGTATCTTTCTCCATTCAACACATTATTTACCAAATATTCCCTCCGTCCACGAAAAAATTTGCTACTTTTCATTTTTAAGACGTCCACAAAAAAACTTTCTACCTATTTTTAGACTATACTTCACTACTTATAAATATCTCATTTACCCTTACTTTTCACATTTTCACCACTTCCAATACTAATTAAAACGCATTTCCATCATCCTTAATACATTCAACAACATTTTCTCTATTCTCAATACACTCATCAATCTTTTTCTTAAAATTCGTACTACTCTCTCTAATGAAGTTTTTTCGTGGACGGAGTGAGTATATTTTTTAAAACTTATGTCATTCTCCAAGTGATACATTCTTATAGGACGATAAAAGTATGTTTCTCTTTTAGTTAATTATAGTTTTATGGTAAAAACTTTGAGCAAATTTTATATAGTGAAATACTCCCTCCGTCCCAGCTTTTTGTATCCACTTTTAGTAGTATTTACAACTAAAAGTGGATACAAAAAGCTGGGACAGAGGGAGTACAATTTAGTTGATAAAACGCTTCGCCACTGATCATTAAATCAAATGTTCAAGTCAAAACTAAATGGAAATTACTATTTGCCATCTCTAAAATGAGAACGAGATTTAAAAAAAAAAACACTTTCAATAAATTTCAATATGTATCCTCAATTTTGATTAATTTTTTGTATGTCCTAAAATTTGAGAAGTTGTTTAATTATGGTTCGTTTAAAGAATTTTGACATCGAAAATGCCACAATCACGCCGAAGTTGTGGCAGTGATTATTATTTCCCGAAATTACATCTAAAACGATGACCAGTCGCCACAAAACCAGATCCTATTATATTCTAAACTAATATTTTTTTTAAAGATAGGCATCTCATCACCATCTGATCACCGATGTGGTCAGACTCATGCATGCAAGTTTGCGTATTTCACTAACGAAAACGTCTTCTTCGGAAAAATTCATCCTCATTACTCAATCAAAATTATCGAGTAATATGTCAAAATCTTCATCTTGATAATGCCTAGGTGACATTAAATGAACTAATCGTGTTCTAAACTGACCCGAAATTAGTTGCAACCTCGACACTATCTTTGGTCAATTTTCGGGCGGATTCCAATTACACTCGAACAATACCTACCGTTAAAAGTTCTCTTTAGTATAAAGTACACATGTTGTGATTTTGTGATGATTGATAATGATTTCTAGTGTAATTTCGATAAAAATTAATTAGTATTATAGCCTGACTCGAGTCGATTTGACGGATGACGAGCCGGTTGATGCAGGTGAGGGGCGACTCGAGCTCTCATCCACACGCATCACTTTAAACAGAAAAAAATCTAATGAATATGAGTCAGTTGAATGAGACACGTCAATGCATGACATTGATTCATAAATATAAATGATTTCGAATGCGGATGAGTCAGCAAATTGACTCATTGGATACTCTTATTCCTCAAATCTATATTTACCAAATCAATTTGCGTGAATATTTGGAATTAATTCTCACCTCACATAATCTGCCTGTCCAAAATACCTACACGTACCAAATCAATTTGTTATATAATTATAGTGAAACATCATTAGTAGACCATGGAACCGAGATGACTTCAGATTTTGATTTCCCAAATATCCCCGTAGATAATAATAATAATAATAATAATAATAATAATAATAATAATAATAATAATAATAATAAAGTACCTATTTATTGCCAAAACAGAAAATAAAGTAATTATTTACCACAATACTTATACGTTGGCGCAGCAGAGAACTACACTCGATCAAGGTTTTTATGTGTAAGGATTTTATCTACCAATAAAGAATCCAATTAAGATTTTAATCAAATTGACAGGTCTCTTTCATCTGATTGCGTTGAAATGATTTATTAAAACATCGATTCGAGTTCAGATTTCATATATACACACACATATTTGTTCTATTGGAGTATTTAATTTCTTATATTTATTTCATTAATAGAGTCAACTGTAGAGAATATTAACTACTATATATGTGAAATGCATTAAATAAATATGAAAGATGATATGCTATATTGTGACGCGTGAATCTCATAATTATTTTCCTTCGAAAGTGGGAAACATCAACTTGGAAATGTCACAATCTTTATACAATGAACTGTAGAAAATAATATTTTATTGTATTGTACTAGTAGTATCTTTTACTAGTTCTTTCTTAATTTTATTTTATGTTTTATGCTTTTACCTAATTAACTGTGACGATAAATTCTCATTTATAGATAACAATCATAATTCTTATGAAAGTGTGATGACCATATTCCGAATAATAACCCAAATTTAGTGCTTAAATGTAATACTTCTTCGAAATATTAATATGAGTCGGCTCCATGAATTAGTATATATATACTCCCTTCTTTCCAAAATATAATACTCCTACAGTCTCACCTTCACAACTCACTTTACCTTTTCACACATATTACTTAAAAAAAATACAAATTAGATGTACTTATTTAATTTTATTATTATTTATTCTATGTTTGACTATATTTAAACAAAATTATTTTAATAAAAAATAAATTTAATATTAATTTAATTTAAAAGTGGACTATATATTAGAATATCTCAAAAAAGAATAAGGAACTATGAAGGTGGAACGGAGGGAGTATGTTTTAAGCTTTTGCACTAGAATTAAGAAAAAATAATGAACACTAAATTTTAAGAACTCATTCTCTTTTCTCGCATCCTAAATTTAATGTCTCTCTTTATTTTTACTTGTTCCAATAAACTTAAATGAATAATTGATAGTCTATTTATTTTAAAAGAGTAAGGAGAAAAGATAAATAAATTTAATTATGGGGTTATTGTCGAAAAATATCAAAAGTTTGCCAATCACGACCTTCTTTTTGGCTAAAAAAATATGTGAATTTAAGATTGATTCTGAATCGTTCTACGGCTGGCAATTTCGCCCAAATCCAATCTGAATAATTCATTGATTAGAGGGGTTTAAGCAAAGCTGTAAACCAATAATAGGGTGGAATAAGAAAATTTTGTCCAAATTTAATAGTGGCACGACTTGCTATTTCTCACTGCAACATCAAATTTGATTTGGGAGAAATTGTTCGTTGTGGGACGACTAATAATCAATCTTAAATTCATGTATTTTTATAGTAAAAAACAAGGGATCATGGTATAAACCAAAAATTTGACAAATTTTTAGTATTTTTCGGCAATAACCCCTTTAATTTTATCTGAACGAGGGAGTTGGAAAGTGGAAAATTTAATAAGAGAGAGAGAGAGAAAATTAATCTTGATTGAAGAGAAAATTAATCTTGATTGAAGAGAAAATCTTATATTGTGAAACAAAATAAAAAACTTAAAAACATTTATATTATGAAATGAGGGAGTATAAAATTTACATGTATCACACACACATAGGAAATGGTTCAAATAAGAACCCTTAATTATTAAGAAAATGGAGACCTATTTTCAACCATTCAATCATGAAGATTTACAGTGGATACAATATTTCGCTCGATGAATGCATCACTTAGGTTTGTGTTCAACCTAAAGTGTATCCTCTAGATTGCTCGCAAGAGAACGAAGTCAATCGTAGAGTGACAAGTTGACCCAAGTCGTATTCCACGAGAAAGACTTAACATGGCTAATGATCTATGTGTTAAACACGTAAAAACAATAAATCCTACACATTCTAATCAATATTCAAGTAGTGTATCTGAAACAAGGAGAAATCAATTTAAGATAATAAAACAAACAAAAGTTCAAGAATTAAAGATTTTAGGGCGATGGGTCGTCTTCTCGGGAAATCAATAAACAAGTGATAATCATGCACAATTCATAAACCCACAAAATTCTCCTAACGTAGGTGCTCAAACCATAGTTTTTACATTCAAGCATGAGTCAACACTAATTAAATCACATGAATTCATCAATTATTAGACTACACGTCTGTCACACCAGTACTTGGAACAAATGGTGCGAAATGGCATATTCGCGTCAATCGTCTCACAAAAATGGCACAATTTGTTCTAATAAAACTAACACTTGACACGAATGGTACAAATGATATATTCGTATAATTTGAGACAAACACTTGGCGTGATAGACAATAGGACGAATGGTACGAAAATGTTATTTCGCATATTCGTCCCAATATTTGTCGCTCTAAGTGTTTGTCACGAATGGTACATATACGTCATTTTGTACCATTCGTCCCAATGTCTATTGGCCAAGTATTTTGGCATGAATGATACAAATATGCGATTTTGGGACAAATGGTTCGAAATGATATATTTGCGTCAATCATCTCATAAAATTGCATAATTTATTCTAATAAAACTAGCAGACACGAATGGTACGAAACGACATATTCGTATCATTCGAGACAAACACTTCGGATGATAGATATTAGGACGAATGGTACGAAAATATCATTTTGCACCATTCGTCCCAATGTCTGTCGCTCCAAGTGTTTGTCACAAATGGTACATATATGTCGTTTTGTATCATTCATCCTCATGTCTGTTGCGCCAAATATTTTGACACGAATGATACGAATATGTCATTTCGCATCATTCGTCCCAAGGTCTGTCACGCCAGCACTTGGGACGAATAATACGAATATGTCATTTCGTACTATTTGTCACAGGTGCTAGCGCAATAATATCACTATGAACTTGTAGTTTTTTTTCTTCTAATAAATCCAAGTATACTTGATCAACATAATTCAAATTAACATTTTCTTCATTTTCAAAACAATACAATGACAAATCATATGAGTAAATCAAGACGGAATGATACAAATTTCACAACTAACACAAAAGCTAACTAAATCCCTAAAGTAAATATTCATTTTTCATCATTTTCTTCACTTTCTTACACTAGAATAAATTATCATGTGGGGGTATTGGTGAAGAATTGTGGAAGGCTGAAGATTGTTTTCTTCTTTACCTCAATCATGCACACTTAGCGCAGATGGAATGGATTGATTTTTTTTACCACTCGTTCTTTGAAATAGCGACACAGGTCTCGGGGTGGATTGCACGAATGGTGCTAATGGTTTCATTCGCACCAATAGTACTATTTATTGCCCTAATAGATCTTGGTAAGGACAACATGGACGAGGTTAATGGTCGTGTTGGCCCCTTCCATTCCTCCGGGTGACACGACAGATCTTGAAATACATGGTATTAATTTGTACCATTTCGTTCCAGAACTTCTTAGATCTGGATTTTCATATTATAATTCACATAGATCGAATCTCCTAGAACTCATGGTTCACCAGATTCTAGATGAGAGGATGCTGACAGTGGAGATAAAGAAAATCGCTAGAGAGGGGCTTATTGAAGATAAAGAGAAATTTCGAAAAAAAAGAATAAATTGATCGAAATAAATGTTAGTATCGATGGTGGTGCGTTAAAGCAAAGCTTTTAGCTGCGTGGTGGGAGGATTAAGGTTTGAGAGAGAGAGAGAGAGGCTGTGTTTTTTTATATACAAGAAAGGGTAGGGGTAATTCAGTCATAAACATTTAATTTTAGCTATAATTTGTTGAAACTATGTTCGAGGGACAACTATTGATTTTCACTATTTTGTATGCCTAATACAAAAATCGCCTCTTAATTTTATAAGGAAGGTGCATTTCTCTCCCGTTCTCAAGAACAATGTAATTCTCATGATAACCAATTCTCTTCCTCCACCCTCTCTCTCTCTCCCCACACACTCGTGCGTGCACACGCACACGTGTGTGTATATACTGGGCATGCTTATAAAGAGATTTGTATTTTTTGTGAGAGCATGAGAACAATGTATCCACTGTTAAAATTAATGCACTAAAAAAACGCATCTTTTAGGATTCAATCCCATGTGATGCATCAATCTAGCAAGATGATGCATCCACAATAGATCTTGCTGATCGAAGGGCTAAAAATTGTTATGCATTCTCATTTTTTATTCTCATCCAGATTTACGTTTGATTCATCACTTTGTTAGATGAATTCAAGGTACTGCGTTCGATTCCCATAGGGAGCGAAAATTTTAGTTTTTGAAATTTAGACAATTATACAACGAATTAAGACGCATTCTACATAGAATTAAGACATACACACAATTTTTCAAAGATTAAATCTCAACCGTTAGATTATGGCTATGGCTACAGTAAAAACAGCTCTTAAAATAAAAATTACAAACTACCAAAAATATATGAATTTTATGTAGATCATGTATAAATTCACTATATAAAGGTATGAATTGCAAAAAATA
This sequence comes from Salvia miltiorrhiza, assembly GCF_028751815.1. Taxonomy (NCBI): domain Eukaryota; kingdom Viridiplantae; phylum Streptophyta; class Magnoliopsida; order Lamiales; family Lamiaceae; genus Salvia; species Salvia miltiorrhiza. Next base: position 27,612,429 of record NC_080394.1, on the reverse strand, counting down.
ATTATTTTACTACCTATGAGATTCGAACTCGGGATCATGAATTCATCCAACAATGTGATGAATCAACCGTAGATCTTGATGATCTAAGGGCTGAAAATGGTTCATATTTTATACAATAAAATGTGTTTTTATTATAGCTCTCCCCTATATGTATATATATATATATATATATATATATATATATATATATATATATATATAGGGGAGGGCTACAGTAAAAACACTTCTTAAAATATAAATATAAACGTTTTTTAATGTACGAATTTTATCCAACATAGTTACGAATTCATCCAACATGGTTACGAATTGTGAAAAATAAATTTTTGCTACCTTTGGGATTCGAACCCAGGACCACGAATTCATCCAAAAGGGTTACGAATCAACCGTAGATCTTGATGATCTAAGGGCTGAAAATCATTTATATTTTATACACTTAAGAGTGCTTTTATTCTAGCCCTCCCATATATATATATATATATATAATAGGAGCGCGCTCCAGTGAGACCCCCTATTTTTCATGCAACATGAATACAATGAATAAGACATATAATACTAATGAACAAAACGTATATTTAATGAACAAGATGTATATACTGATGAAAAATAAAAATTAAAAAATTCGTAATGAATAAGACATATATACTGATGAACAGGGCCGTATATACTGATGAATAACAAAATTTAAAATATTCTGCTCTTCCAGGATTCGAACCCTGCGAAAAAAAAAATCACCCTCCAGATATAATATCAGCCATAAAAACTAATCTAATGAAATCCCAATAATTGTGCTACATTCCATTTTCAATGAAATCCCAAATTCATGTTTAGTGAAAGTTCCTGCGAATAATTTCATTGTTGGCCGTGAATAAAATATGGTTCGCCTTGAATAAATCACGGTCGATAAAAATAAAATGAATTTTGTCCAAGTCATTTTCAATAAAATTTCCGTGAATAATTATATGGTTGGTTGTGAATAAATACTGATTGATCATAAATAAATACCAATTAATCGTGAATAATCATATTTCAGTGAATAATTATTTAATTAAGATTGTTATAGTTAAAATCACTATAAATCCCACTTACAAAGGAAAGGAAATGATCAGTTATAATATAATTAACTGAAGGATTTAGAAAATCAATGGATCTGATAAATTCTTAGTTCTCACAGATATTTGAAGTTCTCTCTTGATCATTTCTCGTTTTAAAATGCAAGAATAATTATGTTATTGTGCTTTTATGAATTTCGGTTCTCATTTCTCACAATAACGTCGGTTTTTATTAGAATTCCCTCGTATATATGTATACTCATTTCGTCCATGAAAATAGGTCATAAAGGAAAGCGGCACGAGTTTTAGAAAAAAATAGTTGTTTATTTAGTGAGTGGAGAAAGGATCTCCAAAAAAAAAATAGTCGTTCTATTTTGGACTATACCCCAATAATATCTTATTTACCCTTACTTTCCACATTTTCACCATTCCAAGTACACTCAACACAACTTAGTCTTAAAATGCGTGTTCCTCCCTCCTAGAAAGCTTTTTAATTTTTAATAATTTTACACTACAAATAATATGGTCTCACACATTTACATACTTTTACTACACTAATTCAACCCTCCTTAATAACCGTGCCCAAAAGAAATGAGTCAAGGGTAATGGGATAGAGGGAGTATATAATTTATTTAATAACTTTAAATGATCATTATTTGTTACATATAATATATCAAATTAAAGCTCTTACCGCGATATTTAATTAAAGATACATATTAAATATATTTTCAGACTATCATGATTTTGAAAAAGAATAATATTATATAAAAGAGTAAAAAGAGAATGAGAGAAAAAAAATACAAACATACAAGTAAATCTTTAATTTTATTCTAATCACAAAGTGACTATTCAATTTTGCAATAAATTTAAAATTAATTTTTAATTGAAGACTCATGTTTTAATGCACAATATATGTCTAAAAACATAATATTAAGATTGAAACCAAAACTTAAATATTAAAATAATATGGTCGAATATAATATTTTTGTTTAATTTCAAATTGGATATAGTTTCAATGGAACACCTTGAAAAAATTATTGCATGCTCTTGCTCTCTCTCTCTCTCTCACACACACACACACATTAAATACATATATTTAATATAACGTGGAATAATTTATGTTAAAAAAGTCGATCTACTTTGATTTAAATGCACCAATCGGTCCAACCCCTATCTACTATGCGGTCTAGTCCCACAATTGCACCGAAAAATTAGCATCTTATAAATTTTTTGGAAACGTGTATATATCTTTCTTTCTTTCTTTTTTCAATTAGAATTAATATATAAATATAATTAAATAAGCAACTCGTATGTACGCAGAATCTCTACATGACCATATAAAGATAGAAAAATAATCGCACGCAGGCGAAATCACTGTTCATACAAAGATGAGAACATTACACCGCATATAGGCGGAATTGAATCCAAGACCTCTCACAAATGAATTTTTTTAGTTATTTAGGCTCATTAGCATAAACGTGTATATTATTTGTACTATTGCTTCTAACAATATCATATAACTTCTACTTCATATCTTGCTTTTGCAATGGGTACATGCATGGAATATTTCCAGCACCGGATAGATGCTGAATTGCAAAATTTTACTAACAGTTAATTACGCATTTATTTCAAATTTTCCATTTCCAGTTAACCATGATGTTATTCATAAATACAATACTACCTATTAAACTGCTGCTGAATTAAAAATATTATTAAAAAAAAGAAAGAACCTAGCAACCCATTAAATACTACGTATTTAAACGAATGAATTGTTTCCTTTAACAAATACTCCTAACAAGTCTCCCGTATCAAATCAATTCGAATATGTTAATTGCACGTGTTAAAAGTCCATTCTTTTAAGCAGTACTCCATTTCCTTAAAGCATGCAATGTAGATAGAAATAGAATTGTAAAATTATATTCTCTTCCTCCAATTAAAAGTATGGTGACATGGTGTGATTTGATGAAGACATAAATTTTAGTAAATAATTAGAAGATTTGTATAAAATGAACAAGTTGATTGGCTAAAGCTAATTTTTAAGCAAATAGTAATAAATAATTTGTTAGATGAATTTTTTGTAAATATTGAATTTAAATAAGATAAAAAATATAAGAATAAGTGTATCAAAATAGCAACAACACTGCGTATTTCATGGACGTGGGGAGTATATATTTATATAAGAACAGGATCATATAGTTTTCAAACCTTAGATAGTATGTAGCATACTTAGGGCTGCCAAATCGTGCGGGTCGGGTCGTTAACGGGTCGACCTGATATCGACCCGACCTGATAAGGCCAAACCCGAACCCGACCTGATAAGGGAATGCTCGAACCCGACCTGCTACACCTAAACCCGAACCCGACACGAACCCGATATCAACACGATTTGAACCGGGTTGACACGACACGATAGCGACACGATCTGATAATGACCTGATAACAACACGATTTGAATCGGGTTAACACGACACAATAACGACACGATCCGATTACGACATGATAACAACACGAACTTGATTTGATTCATTCACAACAATAATAATAACAATAATACAAATACAAGATTCGTCACATATGCTCAACATATCCAATCGACATTGGAGGAATTTAGAATGAGGCATAAAAGTAGAATAAAAGAAACAATAGTTAAAAGATGAAAGATATTGAAACCCTAAACTAAACTAAAGTGAAAATAAACTTGGGTGTGCGGCGGAAGTTGGAAGAATGGAAGATATTGAAACCCTAAACTGAAGTAAGATAAAAAATTAGAAATCAAAAATTAAAAAATTAAAATAAATATTTAATAAAAATAATAATATTACTATCAGGTTACCTGAACTCGACCCGAAATTATCAGGTCCTTATCAGGTTGACCCGATAAGGACCCAAACCTTATCGTGTGTGTTACTAACCCATTAATTTCGTGCGGTTTCGTGTCGTGTCGAAAATTGCCAGCCCTAAGTATACTAGTGTTCATATGCTGATCTTGTTTATCTAATGATTGAGTTTTTTTTTTTTGCATTTTTTTAGCTTTAAATGGATTTTAATGGTAAGATGGGTATAAGCATTTTTTATTTTATTTTTCGGTTGAACCTTAAACATAAATTTATATCTGTAGAGAGGGACCTAAATGAAAAAAAAAATGAAAAATATTAACGAAGTCCGTCAATAATAGGAAGATTTTGCACTTCTTAGGAGATATTGAGGGGCTAACAGCCCAAAATGAAAAAAATGGGAAAGTAAATGTGTTACTCCCTCTGTCCACGAAAAGTATAGTACGTTTGTCACTTTGAGTGTCCATCAAAAGTATGACATTTTTTAGAATATGACCCCACATCTTTTTCTTATCTTTTATCCTTATAAACACTATTTATTTACAAAAAAACTCACCTCAAATTCAATCTCAACCACACATATCATAAAATGGTGGGACCATTTTTTCATTATATAAAAATTATCATCAATTTTATTAAAACATGCCCACCAAAAGTACTATATTTTTGGTGAACGAAGGAAGTACTATATAATAGGAAACTATTTGCTACATTTTCCTATATTAAAATATAATACTGCACGCAATTAAACAAAAATGGGCATAAAGTAACAGAAGTATATGCATTTGCATAGTATTACAATTACAATTATAAATCTTACTCTAATTAAAATTATCTTACTATAATTACAATTGCCACATCATGATGGGCACGTTATGCATGCCCACAGTGGGTAGATGATCGGTTCTGTATGGTTATATAGTCAAATAACATGTTGCATGTTGTTAAATAGAAATATGCATAAAATAAATTCACGAGGCATACGCTTTTATGATAATACCCTAACAAATTTAAAAAAAAAAGGAAAGGAAAAGAATCAGATCCACATGCAATTCATCTTAATTAGTACGCCCTCCGTATGATGCACGAGTCACGATATATTTATTTTTTCAAAAAAATTTAAATTATATAAACATGTCAAAATATCAATATTTATGAATTGTATTAATTGATAATAAAAAAATTATGTTACTTTAAATATTAGTATTTGATTTAAAATAATGTATAATAACGATATTATCAACTTAATGAATATAATATTAAATTTTATGAGTATTGTATAATAATAATTACATACGTTTAATAATAATTAACTGTATAGACTGTAAAACAAATAATTTAGGTCAATCTCATTTTGAGCAAATAATACTTAATCATTAATATAACATAATTAATAGTCTTCGTTTAAATAATAATTTAGTAAAAGCTCAAATTATATTATTATTAAAATTTCATATTTTAATAGCTCAAAATTAATAAAAAAAAAATCACAAAAAATATGAATAATATGAGAAAAAATATAGCAACAAATTTGTTTATATAAATAAATAGTTTGTACACATAATTAAATAAATCTATATAATATTTTAAATTCTAATTTTAAAATCAATACAAATTTCATTATCCTTAATTGCATTAAAAACTACTATCATTTAAAAATATTTAAATTTTAAATAATTATAATTAAACAATATAAAACTTTTTTGAACGAAAAAAAATGACATCTACTTATTTTTTTCACAAACAAAAGAAAAGAAAATAAAATAATATAATGTTCAACATTAAAGATAAATAAGAGCGAACAAAAATTATATTAACACCTTAAATGATTATAACTTATTTATTTCAAATTTATTTTTTTTATAATTTTTTTATCGAATAAGCAACCCGCATGCAGGCGGGACCTCTACACTATACAAGGGTGAAAAAATTATTGCACGCAGGCGGGACCATACTATCCACATAAGAGCGAGAAAATTATCCGCACGCAAGCGGGATTGAACCTAATACTTCTTATAAAGGAAAGTTTTTGGATGTTTAGATTTTATCACTTGAGTGAGGCCTCAGTATATTATTTAACCCTATGTAGGGGTATGTATATTTACTTTTATTTATTTTTGAAGGGACATTACTCCTGTTTATTCTTTTTACTCGTATCCTATCCTAAGTATATTCCACTCATTATTTGGATCGCACCTGTATATATGGTCAAATTAGTACTACTAAACATTTAATGTTTACTTAATTGTCCTTTGAATATTTGATGAAAAATTAATGTAGAAACAAAATTTGCTGCTTGGAAAAGCGTTGTATTTTATGTGTATCGTCCTTATCATATTTACTCACTATTTATCCACTCAGTATCCAGATGTTCCATAAAAAAATAAAACATAAATATTTAAATATTGCAGTTCTATTTTGTTGTAAGAATTAATTATTTCTTTTTCAATAATTACTTTACACTATGTTAACTAAGTATACACTCATACACAATTATACATTATTTGAAAAAAAGGAGGAATTGGAAAATGATAAAATTAAAGAAAAATACATAGTATTAATCGTGTGTGTGTTAATAGCCGGTCAATTATCCTAACAATTAAATGTAATTTTAATTAAGTTAAATTAATCTAATCATTATATACTATAATAAGCCATTATTTTTAGAGAAATTACAAATCTATTACTCCCTTCCCTCCATCCCCCAACCATCTTCCTAAGGGAGATGAAACGAATTTTAATAAAAGTTAATTGTTGATAAATGGAGAATGAGTACCACAAAAAGTGAAGATTGTAATAGTAATAGCGAGTGCAATTATAATTATTGGTATTTTTTTAGAGAAGAATGCAATTATTTTCAAAAGTAGATTATGAAGAGAGGAAGATGTTTGAGGGAATGATGAAGTATTTAAATTAATTTAAAATTGAGTTCAAATTAAAAGTTATATTTTTAATACTACTATCTTATAAATTTTAAAAATTATGTTTAAAATAGAATTTGAGTATTTTACAACAATTATCCTTTCAATTTTTCCTGTTACTATTATTTTTTTAATTGTAAATTTATAATGAAAAATGAGGAATAAATAAATTTCCTTATAAATCTCTTAATTCTATTCTCCCTTTATTTTTGATACTATACGATCATGAAAAAAGAATGAATGAAAAATTATAAAATTATTTTTATAGAAATTAATGGAAAAATAAGGGACTTTAAGGGGAAAAAATTATTATTCCTCATTTTATGGTGATAAATTCATAAGCAAAGTAGAGAGCCTTAATTTATAGTGGTGGCCATATGTTCGGCAGTCCACTCTCCCTCTCACAGCTGAAAAAGTAAACCAACGTTCAAATACTCTCACCATCAATTCTACTCTCATCATCAATTCTACTTTTAATAAAAAAAAGAAAAGGAAAAAAATTGATTTCATTCTATATATATTGCAGAGCCTCTCTCTCTCTCTCTCAAAGACAGAATTTGTTGGGTGGTACAGTTGATAAAAAAAAAAGTCAACAGAAAGGAGAGGGTTAAAATGGTGGTGAAGATGATGAAGTGGAGGCCGCGGCAATCGAAGAAATTGGAGGCGAGGATCACCGTTGATCATCTCAAAAGCGGCGTCGTAGGAGGTGGCGATTGCTCGAGATATTCGGTTGAGATCAAATGGAAAGGCGCGAAAGGGATCTCCTTGAGCTCTTTGAGGAAGAGTGTGAGAAGGAATTTCACCAAGGAGATGTCGCTGAACCAAGACGGAGTCGCTCGATTCGACGAAGAATTTCGATGTTTCTGCGCTTTATCGGCGAACAAGGACGGCCTCTTTCATCCATGGGAGGTCTCCTTCACCGTTTTCAATGTCAGTTCTCTCTCTCTCTCTCTCTCTGCCTTTTGAGATTGCAATTATTTTTCCTTTTTTTTTGGGTTCTAGAATTGGATTAATTTTGTTCATCGTTTTACTCTCTCTTTCTTCTTTTCTTTTCTAGATTAAAGTGATGGTGCATTTCTCTCCCATTTTGTGTGTGTGTGGATTTCAATTGTTGTTTATGATCGCCGTATTTTATTTGGCTTTTCATATTGTTTGGTTAAGCAAAAGTTTTTTTTTTTTAATAAAATAAAAAATAAAAAAAGCAATTAACCACTAAAGTTGGTTTGGTTGAGTTGGATTAAGTGGGAGATTGATGTTGACTTTGTGTGACAAATTTGCAGGGGTCGAACAGTGTAGGCACTGCATCCTTGAATCTTGCAGATTTCGACAAACAAGGCAGAGACATAGATATTCCTCTTCTCATCATCAATGCTTCGCTTCATGTGAGCAAATTTTACTCTTAATTACACGAATTATACGCTAATCTTAGTTTTTAATTAACATTATTTTCTTAGTAACACAATCGTGAAAAATTATTATTTTTAAGAATTCGGCCCGAATTTGAATTCTAACATAATTTATCCTTACTAGAAGCTGGAAATTATTTCGTAAGAAGTCAGAATTAAAATTGTTCTCTTCGTCAGAACACAGGAACTGAACTGAGATTACTTTGAAATGCAGATTCAAAAACAGTTTTGACTTCTGAACTACCCTATAATTACTTATCAACTTCCGCATAGGATTAAGTTTTAATTCAAAGCTGAATTTCAATAAATTAAACCCATCTTGTGTTTCTTATTGTAATGCAGCTTTCAATCCATCTTGTTGAATTGAGAAATGTCCAAGATCAAGCTGAAGCAGCGCCTAAACCCATTCTCTTGTTTCCTCGATCACCATGCTATGGTGAAATGTTCTCCACAGAGAAGCAAGATCTCAAGGCCAACAGCAGCCCCATTAGAGTCAACATCTTCAAGGGTCTCTCCGCGCTCAGACCCAAAAGGGCAGGTCAAGAAGACGACGGCGGCAGCTCCGAGAGGAGCGAGGGTGGTGTCTACCCGCTCGACTCCTCCGATTCAGACGGCCACGCCTCCGGTGAAGGCCTCTCCGAAGAGGATTCTGGCGACAGGAAGTCTTTTAGTTATGGGACTTTGGCCTATGCCAACCACGCCGGAGCAGTGTCAGCGGCGGCTCACTCCAACACGAGCAGCGGCGAGGACGAGGACTGGCTCTACTACACCCATCACACCAAGCCCACGTCACCTCCTGATCATCTGATGCAGGAGCAGAACGCGAAGCGTCGGCTTCTGCCATGGAGGAAGCGGAAGTTGAGCTTCAAGTCTCCCAAGATGAAGGGGGAGCCGTTGCTGAAGAAGTACTACGGTGAGGAAGGCGGAGACGATATTGATTTTGATCGGAGGCAGCTTAGCTCCTCAGATGAATCCACCTTAACGGTATGGTTTCCGATCATCGCCATACTATTGTTTCTAGATGCATTGTTGCTGAATTTGTCTTTTACACTATGCAGAAAGATGGGGAGAGTTCCGGTGCACGTGCCTCCGCATTTGGAGACGATGGTTTCGCCGTCGGTGCCTGGGAGGATAGGGAGATCACGAGCCGCGATGGACACATGAAGCTTAAAACACAAGTTTTCTTCGCCTCAATCGACCAGAGGCACGAACGTGCAGCCGGTGAAAGTGCATGCACAGCTCTGGTTGCTGTGATAGCCAACTGGCTGCAATCCAACGACAATGAGATGCCGATCAAGTCCCAGCTTGACAGCCTCATCCGTGAAGGATCACTGGAGTGGAGGAGCCTCTGTGACAATGAGGCCTACAGGGAACGCTTCCCGGACAAGCATTTCGATCTCGAGACAGTGCTGGAGGCAAAGGTCCGGCCACTTTCTGTTGTTCCGGAGAAATCATTCGTCGGATTTTTCCATCCGGATGGATTGGATGACAAAGGGTGTGATTTCCTCCAAGGTGCCATGTCATTTGACAACATATGGGATGAAATCTCTGCATCTGCCTCAGAGATGCCTTCCTCCGCTCGCCCCCTCGTCTACATCATCAGCTGGAACGATCACTTCTTCGTCTTGAAGGTCGAACAAGATGCATACTACATCATTGACACTCTGGGTGAGAGGCTCTACGAAGGCTGCAACCAAGCCTTCATCTTGAAATTTGATAGAGATTCCACGATTCATCAGATCACCAACGAGACTCACAATAAACCTGCCGAGGATAAACCAGAGCAGAACGAGGATAAGGAGGGCTCTACTGGGAAAGAAGTGGTTACCAGTAATCATGCTGAAGGAAAGAATTTGGAAGAATCAAGCGTCGTCTGCACGGGCAAAGAGTCGTGCAAAGAGTACATCAATAGCTTTCTGGCTGCAATCCCCATCAGGGAGTTGCTAGCTGACCTGAAAAAGGGGCTGCTGGCATCGACACCTCTTCATCATCGCCTGCAAATCGAGTTCCATTACACCGAATGCCTGCATCCACACAAGGAAGCAGGAACGGAAGGAGAAGATGATACTAAGGGATCCTTACCATTGGAAGCATTAGAAGCTGAAAACTTGTAGAGATAATAAACCCCTTTTCAGCTATGCCTAATTTTAATTTTTTACATGATAAGGTAAAGTGCTAATTGTGCACTAAGCTTAGTTTTGGCTCTCCTAACCTTTGGCCTTCACATCAATAACCAATTTTCGGAGAAATGTAAATGAGTTGAACACATATATATGTCATCCTTCTTTATATACTTCCACCAAAAGTACAAGCTATACTGATAGATGATATTGATAGTCATAGTCGTAGTGACCAACGTAACAAAGAAAATAATTTCATTGCACCAAAACAAATAAAGATATCATGGTGCGATTGAATCCCGAGGTTGAAGAGAACACCTGCATCAGAATCCGAATTAATATACTAAATGCTTCTCAGCACACATAATCATGGAAACAATGAAAGCATCTAACACAAAGAACTCACTTGACCAAAATTCGGCTGGCAGTGCAGGTACAGTGATTTCACTTTTGGAATAAGGGATCACTGATTATCACTTCCATTACATACAGTTGAGCAAAGCTGAGATGCAAGCTTAACAACTCCCCACATGGATGCGTCGTTCTGTTTTCGAAATCAGAAAAGTTATAATTTTTGTTGATAAGGATTTATGTGATGCATGTAATAGATGGACACGCTAAACATAAAACAGCTTCTCTACACTTTGTACTTTAACTTCTCAGACAATCTGGTGGGTAGAGGGTCAATGAGTTCCATTGAGGTGAACATAGAACAGCTTCTCTCGACAACTCAATTTTTTCTTATAAAAGCAAATAAACTGCAATAAGGTGAATAAGCTGAAATCAAGAAACTCAATGAGTTCCTTTACGGACGGTCCTGCAATGCTGCACTATACCCGCAGTCTTATATGCCAGAAATTTTAGTAAATCTCCAGAGAAAGTCTAATGTAGGACACTAGTGGTAGACAAAGGTATACATACAGGTGTGAAATATCTGAAATGCGCTGCTACTTACCAAGTACACAACATCAAAGGCCTTCCGGTAACCGTCACTGGAGCTCTCAATGTTGTCATTCCTGCATAAAGTACTTGTTAGGCGAGAAAACTAAAGATGTGTCATGAGTGCATCAGAATGGGGCCCTAATTTTTCAGCTAAAAAAAAGGAAAGAAAAATGATACATAAAATACTCGATTGTCAATGTCATCCTTTGAAAAAGTATAACACAACATAACTCTAGGAAACAGAACAATCCTCTGGTTCAATAGAAACATTGACTTTAGCAAACACATGTCAGAGTTGATGAGGCCCTAAGTAACAATAATGTCAGGAATGGAACAGCTGACTTAGTCAAATAACATGCAAGAAAAATCTATTGCATCACCAATTTGCATAACTTTCAGACGGAGAAAATTAATGCAGATTGCTTAACTTTCAACTACTTGGCCTAGCACAAGCTCCCAATGGATTAAAATTACATCAGATAACTTTCTTTTCAATAATGCACAATCAAATCTGATCCAAAGAAGCAACTGGTAAAGAAAAGAAGTGATGAAGAATCAAATTGAAAATTCAAAATAAAATTGATAGAAGTTCAGTAACTTATGAAATATTATTCATTATTATTCAAAGATAAAGGCTTTCCAGTTATATTGGTGACAGTTTAGATTAAAAAAATCGGAAATAAAAACGGTCAGCATTCTCGCTACATTAAATGGCAGCAACAGATTTATAATATTTTCCATCAGAAATTAGAACTCACAGGAATCCCACTGATATTCTTGTATTGTAGTTCAGACCATCAGACATTCCAAGATCTCCAATATGATCACCCAGAAGTAGCACATTAGTTCTCAGTTTCACAGAGGAGGTGTCAGGTGTGGACTCTTCTGAGTAACCAAGCTCCTCATGAACAGGACCAGCCATGTCAATTGCATGCTCGTTCTTATTCAATACATGAATTGTTTTCCCTGTAAAAAAGAGCAATATCCAGATTATTTTTATCCTCAATGATGCAAAGGAACAAATGCAAACAGAAAGATTATGTGTGATAACATCTTTAGCAATCCCTGAAACAGTCAACAGTTTGGAAACATGAAAAACTGACAATCTCAAAACAGTGTTTCCAATAAAAACCATTTAAAAATTTGTAGCATAGAGTTAAATTAGTATCTATGGACAGAATTTATAAATTTTATTTCCAACCAACAAGAAAAAAGTTTAGATCTAAAGACCACAGTGCAGACAACTGGCTGCGAGTTTGAGGCTGAGAAAACAGTTGGCATACAGTAACAGATTAACAGTGCAAAATCAATGATTTCACACCAAGAAAATCAGAGGGAAAGGAACAGCTGAGCATGCTAAACGTACCCTTAAATGATACAAGGTTACCATTCTTGTCAAAAACCATCCGGTTGGATACAATTTTAACATTCTTAAAGGGCCTATGGAGTTTTTGTCTCAACACCTGGTGAAAAATGCATCAAAAGTTAGTCTCCGCCATACAGTATCTGCAAAGCTTTACCTAGGTGCAAAGCCTCACTAAAAATCAGACAATATTAGTAATTATAATCTCAACGCTAACCTCTTCAATAATATCTGCAAGTCCAGCAGAAAATATAAGGACGGGAACATTACACCTCTGCAAATATATAATAACATTATTATAATTTTGCTCTTAAATTAAGTGTAGGATAGAGTATAAAAATCAATCGAGTGAAAAAACAACAAATGATATAAAGTATATGGCAATGCAGCAGAAAACTAATTATAGGAAAACACCATCTACTCATATGTGCTCAATTATATTTCAGTAATAAAAAAATATAAAACGAAACAAAAAATTAATAGGCTCAGGGATTCTGGTGATGTCTACCTCCAACAGTTCAAAGAGTTCAGTAACCCCATCTCTAAATGCGATCCTTGATTTAACCACAGAGCTCCTTATAGCATCAAAGTTGAGTCCTCCCTCAACAAGAAGGCCGTGTGATTTTTCCCACCTGCATAGATAGAGTCAAACACTAAAACTCCCTCAGAGCCAGTTGAAAACTTTCAGAAATTCAAATATTTGATGGAAAATGTCTTGAGGCAAGAATATGTTGGAACTTAAGCATCAGAATAACAATTCCAGTCTCTAATACTACAAGCTAATAATGAGAAGAAGGCATATGAAACATGGTTGTAATTACACTTCTTAGGATATGTAAAGTCTCATACCACTCTTCCATAAGTTTTGCTTTCTCGTCAAGAGGAATGGTTGGGTCAATTTCTAATGGATGGTAATGATCATATAATTTCTGCCTCTTTAAATCATACTCAGGATTACCCTGTTGCAGGAGGGCATGACTACCTACAATTTTTGTATATTGCATAAAGTTAGTATGACTAATAAGGGCCCGATAGCCTGTCCATAGGTGGCTATTTTTGGTATTAGAGAAAGAAGAATCAGATATAAATGAAATATGGACCATATCCCAAGTGTAAAAACAAGTATCACATACTATGCCCTCGCTGCCCATTGACCATATACTTAGTTAGCGTGGCGTCAAAATCTGCAATAACCTGGCAATTTGAAGTAGCATACATGTTACATATGCAAGGATATGCCAAGAGGTATACACATCTGAACTAAATGTCAACCCTCAAAAAGTGGAAGACATGAATAAGTCCAAAGAACAAGGCATCAGCAAACATGAGTGAATATAGAAATCAAGTACTGATTTTCTAAACATTTATCTAAATCCTAAATTTCTTCTTCTCATTCTCCATTGACAGGTGATCTCCACAAAATTTTCACATGATATAGCTGAGAACTCTCCTGCAGATTATCCCCCAAGGTTTTGTGTTCCCAGATCCCTCAAGAATCTTTTACATTGATATTCATCCAGTTATAACTGACTCTGTCTTAAGTCTTCTAATCAATTCGTATTTCACCTAAACAAAGTGTAAATATATAACAACACTGCATTTGCGCTCGAGCAGTCACTGTAGTTTCAATTCTAAACAAGGCTCAAACAAGTAGGCTACAGCTAACTATTGTATGTCAGCCATCACACGGAGCATGAGTTATTTTCCATGAAATACGAGATTCTCGCATCACTAGTCTCTGAGAAATATTAATTTCAGTTGTATCGAGACTGAACATGTAAATGAACACGCAGTAATCTAGTACTCTTAACATAAGTATGGATAGATATCTTATAGGTTACAACAAAATTCCACAATCATTTACATTGCACGTATGAAACAAAATATGCTTATTTATTGAGGTTATATGGATAAATCCAATTACCAAATACATAAATTCGTGAATACATTATCTGGTTCGAGAGCAGAAACATAACAACTCTCCACCAAAAGAAGACACATAACGAATAATATAGACGAAACAAAACCTGCAATCTTAAAGGGCCATCGCGTCGAATAGATGATATTTTGCTCTGCAGCAATTGAGGATCTCCCACCATTACTTGAGCACCATCACACACAACATGCTCCATAGTTTCACCTCGATTGTCTCTGTTATTGCAGTAGTTTCTACACAACACCCCACACTGACCTCTGTCACATATATTAGAGAAATGCGATACACAAATATGCGTAAACAGAGGTGAAGAGCGATTAATTACCTGAACCTTAGGTGGAAAGGGACGAAGCGAATGGGGAGAAAGGAAATTCGAAGCCAACAGCTCATGAGGAAGCAGAGTGGTGTGGTGTTTGATAGCTGTTGTAAAAGGGTTGGGATGAATAAAAAAAATAAAATAAAAAAGTATCTGCTACTCGTTTGAATTACAATAAACACACATATAATGTCGTTTTTGACTCTGCGTCTTTTTACTTTTCTTTTTTTTGATTCTCGTGTTTGAATTTGAGTTATGTGAAAAATGAAAGATAAAATATAGAGTTAATGGGCTCAATTAACTCTTCTTGTATAAGAAAAAGAAAAAATATTCACTCAAATAAAAATATGAAAAAATATAACAATTTTTAACATAAATGTACAATTATACTCTGAATATTGTTACACACTTTTTCAAAATCGTATAATAATCGTGAAAATCGTGTAATAGTGTATTTTACACTGTTACACACTTTTTTACAAAAGTGTGTGATTGCCAAAAAGTGTGTAACAGTATAAAATTGAAGATTTAGTTTAAGAATTTAGTTCGATTTTGTGTTAGTTGTAAGATTTCGTGTTGATTTTCTCATATGATTTGTAATTGCGTTGTTTGAAAAATGAAGAAAATGAATAAAATATTTATTCAAATTTTGTTCATTAATTATAATTGAATTTGTTAAAACAAACTACAAGTTTATTATTTTTTTATTGCGCCAATTTATGGGACGAATGATACGAAATGGCATATTCAAACCATTTGTCCAATGTTTTTTCTTGCCTAATATTGAGATGAATGGTACAAATATGCTATTTTGCACCATTCCTTGTATGGACTTAAACAAGCCCCTAAACAATGGCATGAGAATTTTTACCAAGTTACGATATCAAATGGATTCAAAATCAATAAGTGTGAAAAATATGTGTACGTTAAAGGTGCATATGAAAACTTTGTGATTATTTGTGTCTACGTAGATGACATACTCATAATGGAAAGTAACCATGACATAACATGAGTATTAAGAACATGTTGAAAAATAAGTTTGGCATGAAAGACATAGGACTAGCCAATGTGATTCTAGGAATTAAAAATTCTAGAACACTTGCTAGAGTTTTAGGATACTTAAAACACACATTGAATAATGAAATATACTATACGAGATATCCAGTTGTGTTAGAAGGATGCAATGATGCAAATTGGATATATGATACAAAAGACTCTAAATCCACAAGTGATTTTATGTTTACCATAGGTGGAGGAGCAGTTGCATGAAAATCCTCTAAACAAATGTTTATAGCTCAATCTACAATGGAATCAGAGTTTATTGCTTTAGGTGAAACAAACGAAGAAACTGAATGACTAAGGAAATTCTTAGAGGATATTCCTTGTTGGGAAAAACTTGTGCCTCCTATTTTAATTCACTGTGACAATATGTCAGCCATAAGAAAAGCACACAGTAGTATGTATAATGGTAAGTCTTGACACATTCGTCGAAGACACAATACCATTGATCACAACTGGAATAATGTGTACTAACTATGTAATGTCAAAAGACAACATAGTGAATTCGTTTACTATTGAGGCGTTCATATTGAAGGATTAACATTGATATACAAAATAGTAAGGTTAATAATCTCTTGTTTACTTGGATATGTATTGAAACTTTAGGATATTCTAAGCACCTTGATTTCATTTACGCTAGTTTTGCTTGATTCATATGCCATTGAAAGTGTGAGATTAGGGAAATCCTACTCTTGAGGATAAAATTACTCTATCATGCAAAGTAAATGCCCCATAAGAGAACGTTTACTTTGAAGGATTAACCTTAATAGATAAAAACAATAAGGTTAATCTCTTGTTTACTTTGATGGATTGAAACTTTGGGACATCCCAAGGCCCTTTATTGTTTCTCTCATTTAAGCTATTTTTGCTTATTTTTTATCTCATTAAAAGGATGGGATTGGGAGATCCTACTATTAAGGATAAAATTAATCAATCATACATTTTATCAATCATAAAATAATCGGTGGAGTATGGCAAGATACTCATTACATGAGATCACCTATATAAGTGAGAAGTGAGGCTGCTTCAAATGATAACACTTATGAACCAAGATATGGTTCAAGGCCAAAATGGACACAACGTGAGAACAAAAGATGTTAGATATGTTATTGTGTGTACGTTATTATCTTGATTTACACAAAAGCTTACTGATTCAAGATAATTAATGTGTTCACCGAGCAACGAGTAAATATGTTAGGAATACACTATGAAATGTTCAAAGTCAAAAACTACATATTCAGATGCAATAATAGATCGTCAGATTGTGTATTCATGCATCTGCATTTATTCACCATTCATGTGGGAGATCGTAAGAAATTAAGCTAATAAATAGCTATAAATTCATAATTAATTATGTTAAATTAATTGGAATTTGTTGAGATTAATTAGTAAATTTAAAATATACGTTTCGAGTACATTAACTTAGTATATTTATTAGCTCATTTATGAGTTGAAATGAATAAGTAATTAATGTCTAAAGTTTGATACTTGAAAGATAAAAGAATGTAACTATCCCACATTAGAAAAACAAAGTAATCTCAAGCTATTTATAAATGTTATCCCATTAGAAGGGAACAATTAAGTGTGAGCCATTATGATATACCTTAGTGGGTCTTTTGTGTTAGCCATTTTAATCTACAAATGCATTTAAAATAAGGATAAAATAGAAATAAAAATTATTGTAATGTTTTTTTAATTATTGTATTTTTTAATTATTGTATTTTTTAATTAATGTAATATTTAATTTTAATTTAATGTTTAAATTAATTGAAACGAACATTAAAAATAAAGATAAAATGAAAACGAAAATTAAGAGCCCGAATATAGAGAGCTCCATTGTGGGGAAGGAGCTCAGAAATGGTAGGAGCCATTTAAGAGCCCCTTGAAAGGCTCACAATTATGGATACTCTAATTATCATGTTTTATTTTAGTTTATATACAAACTCATAATTTGATAAAAAAAAAAATTACTCTCTCCGTCCTATTAGGCTTGTCCCATATTTTTGGACACGATTATTAAGGAGAGTTAAATTAGTGTAGTAAAAGTGTGTAAATGTGTGGAACCATATTATTTGTAGTGTAAAATCATTACCAAATATAGAAACATGACAATATCAATAAAACAACCAAAAAAAAACAAAAAACAGGACAAAATCAATGGGACGAAGTGAGTTTTAATTTAGAGTAAAATTTTGAAGTAGTCAAAATGAAGCATAAAACACAATTTATGGCCACACATTGAAAAAACACAAATTTTGGCCATTTTTATTGATTTGGACGTTTTTACCCTTAATGAGGCGGACCGGGTAGGATCAGGCACGCGGGTCACATGCCGGGTCGGGTTAGGCACTTATGGCACTAAAGTGTCAAGATTTTACTTTGGTT